>NW_020685481.1:0-2949 GCF_002925995.2 Terrapene triunguis
TCAGCCCCTGGGTGTCCAGGGGCAGAGGGGCCCCACGGGAGCAGAATGGGGCAGCCCTGGCTATACTTCCCGCCACCCCCCCCAGCCCGCAGGGATCCAAAGAGGGAGGGGGCAGAGGGAGGCAGCTTGTCACACACACACACACACCCAACACACAAGGAGCCTGGAGCCCCAGGGGGACGTCCTCCCCCTCCCCTCACATGGGGGATCTGGGTGTTTGTGGGGCCGAACCCCAAGTACCTGGGACAGGAGGCTCGGAAGGGTGTTTCTGATATTACTGCAGCAGAAATGGGTAACTGAGAATCAGGCCCTTGATCACTAACCGCTCAGGGCCCTGGTCACCTGGGTCCCAGCTCAGTTTGGGGGGTTGGGGCGGGTGATACAGGGAACGTCTCCCTGCCAGGACTGTACAGAGCGTCCCCTCTTGCATTACAGATATTAACGAGTGTGTGGGGCCGAGCCAGCCAGACTGCGGACGCAACGCAAGATGTGCCAACGTGGCTGGGAGTTACTACTGCTACTGCAGCTATGGCTTCGAGCCCAGCTCTGGGAAAGGCACCTTCATGAATGCGAGTGAGAACACCTGCCTGGGTGAGCTCTCCCCTGGCCCTCACCTGCTGAGACCCTCCCTCACACACACAAATGCTCGTTCCAGGCCTGGTGCTGCACCGGGGCTGCTGCCGGCTTTGGCAGTGGCCCAAGGCCGTCAGCGAGGCTGTGATGAGACGGGACCCTCGCCTGCTCCCGCAGACCATGGGGCCGGGCTCACCCCTGTGCCCGGCGCTTGGATGGGGAATAAACAGACTCATGGAGCAAACTCCTTGTGCTGCAGTGATGCACTGGGGAGAGGGGAGGGGACCCTCACTGGCCCCAGCATGCAGCATCCATGCTGCTAGTGTCCCCCTGAGCTGGGAAGGGGCCTCGTGTCTGGGCCATGGAAATAGCGCAGTGCGCTCTGCCCCCTATGGGTCCTGGGGGGCAGGGAATAGCTGCAGTGCTGGGCACTCCGGCCTCAGTCCCTACATGAGGGGCTAGGAGCAGGGTGGGTACAGGACCCCGACAGCAGCTCCCCACCAGCTGGGGTGGCCCCTTTTGCAGGGTGGGGGATTCTCCAGTGGCCGTTCCCTGCCAGAGCAGCCTAGTGCTGTCTGACCATAGCTGAGAATCAGGCCTGTGATTGTTAAGCTGATCGGGGGCCCGGTCACCTGGGTCCCGTCACCCAGCTCAGTGCGGGGGGCTGGGGGGTGATATGGTGAACGTCTCCCTGCCAGGACTGTACAGAGCGTCCCCTCTTGTGCTGCAGATATTGACGAGTGTCTAGGGCTTGCTGGAGTAAACTGCGGACCCCACGCAAACTGCACCAAAGTGACTTGGGGTTACTACTGCAGCTGCATCGATGGCTACGAGCCCAGCTCTGGGAAAGCCAACTTCACACATGCGAGTGAGAACACCTGCCAGGGTGAGCACTCCCCTGCCCCCTCCTTCTAAGCCCCCCCCCTTCGCAGACACAGAGGCCTTGGCTACAATGGCAATTCACAGCGCTGCACTTGCTGCGCTCAGGGGTGTGAAAAAACACCCCCCCCGAGCGCAGCGAGTGCGGCGCTGTAAAGCGCCAGTGTAATCAGCGCTTGCAGCGCTGCATGCTATTCCCCTCGGAGAGGTGGAGTACTTACAGTGCTGCGAGAGAGCTCTCGCAGCGCTGGCGGCGCGACTACACTGCGAGTGTAGCCAAGGCCAAATACTCATTCCAGGCCTGGCTCTGCACCAGTGCTGCTGCCAGCTTTGACAGTGGCCTGAGGCTGTCAGCGAGGCTGTGATGAGACGTTACCCTTGCCTGCTCCCGCAGAGTATGGGGCCGGGCTCACCCCTGTGCCCGGAGCTTGGATGGGGAATAAACAGACCTACGGAGCAAACTCCTTGTGCTGCAGTGATGTGCTGGGGAGAGGGGAGGGGACCCTCGCTGGCCCCAGCACGCAGCATCTGGGCTTCTAGTGTCCCCCTGAGCTGGGAAGGGGCCTCGTGTCTGGGCCATGGAAATAGCACAGTGCTCTCTGCCCCCTATGGGCCCTGCTGAGGAGAGAATAGCCACAGCACAGTGTGCCCCAGCCACACCCCCTATCCTCCCCCATGGGTCCTGGGGGGCAGGGAATAGCTGCAGTGCTGGGCACCCCAGCGTCAGCCCCTTCATCAGGGGCTAGGAGCAGGGTGGGGGCAGGACCCGTACAGCAGCTCCACACCAGCTGGGGTGGCCCCTTTTGCAGGGTGGGGGATTCTCGAGTCGCCGTTCTGCTGCCAGAGCAGCCTAGTGCCGCCTGAGCGTAGCTGAGAATCAGGCCTGTGATTATTAAGCTGCTAGGGGCCCGGTCGCCTGGGTCCCGTCACCCAGCTCAGTGCAGGGGATTGGGGGGTAATACAGGGAACGTCTCCCTGCCAGGACTGTACAGAGTGTCCCAGCTTGCATTACAGATATTAACGAGTGTCTGGGGCTTGCTGGAGTAAACTGCGGACCCCACACAAACTGCACCAACGTGGCTGGGAGTTACTACTGTGTAGGGTTACCATAATCCAGCAAGCAAAAAAGAGGACGGGAGGAGCCCCGCCCCTGTCCTGCCCTAGCCCCGCCCCATCCTGCCCTAGCCCCGCCCCTGCCCCTCCCACTTCCCCCCCTCAGAACCCCCAACCCTCCCCCCGCTCCTTGTCCCCTGACTGCCCCCTCCTGGGACCCCTGCCCCTAACTGCCCCCCAGGACTCCACCCCCTACCTAAGCCTCCCTGCCTCTTGTCCCCTGACTGCCCCTACCCTTATCCACACCCCCACCACCAGACAGACCCCTGGGACTCCCACGCCCCATCCAACCACTCCCCACCCCCTGACAGCCCCCGCCCAGAACTCCCGACCCATCTAAACCCCTCTGCTCCCTGTCCCCTGACTGCTCCGATCCCTCTCCCC
>NW_020685481.1:3049-7357 GCF_002925995.2 Terrapene triunguis
CCCCCCCCCGTCTCTTGACTGCCCCCTCCAAAACCTCCCTGCCCCTTCTCCGACCCCCTGGCCCCCTTGTTGTTGGCCTTTCTTCACCTAATGTCTCAGTGAACTTGCTCAGGAACTGCCTGAGCCGCTGGGCAGCAGTGGGGGAGGACCTCCAGACTGCCGGAGCCAATCTGCGATGCAGGGAGGGAGGGAGGGAGGGAGGAGGACGTGCTCTCCCCCTGCTGAGTGTCGGAGCCCCATGTAAGTGACACCGTCCCGCTGGCAGCACTGTTAGCCGCGCGTGCTCTGCATCAGGGGGAAGTCCGGACATTTGCAAATTCCCCCCGGACGCTATTTTTAGCTTAAAAAGCCAGACATGTCCGGGGAATCCGGACGAATGGTAACCCTACTACTGTGCCTGCATCGATGGCTACGAGCTCAGCTCTGGGAAAGCCAAGTTCACGCACGCGAGTGAGGACACCTGCCAGGGTGAGCTCTCCCCTGCCCCCCACTGCACCCTGCTCAGTTCCCCCTTCCCCCCCCATACATACAACCCTGGGCTCATTCCAGGCCTGGTGCTGCTGCAGAGGCTGCTGCAGCAAAGGCACCCGATCCACTCCCCAGCACACAGAATCCAGGCTGCTGGTGCCCCTGAGCCTGGGAAGGGGCCTCGTGGATGGTCCACATACAGCACAGTGCGCTCTGCCCCCTATGGGCCTGGGGAGCAGGGAATAGCTCCAGCGCAGAGCACCCCAGACACCCCCCCAATCTGCCCCCTCCCTCAGGGCTGGGAGCAGAGCCTGTTCCAGCCCCACACTGACAGAACCCCCTGGATGGGAGGGTGTTTCCTAGGGGGCATTATGCCTCCGTAGGCAGCCAGGGCGGCCTGACCGGAGAAGGGGCCGGGGCGTTCCAGGCCCTTGGTTGCGACGTTCAGCCGGTAGTTAGAGCTTGTATCAAGTCCTAGCAAGCTGTTCCCATGGAAACCGCCCTTTACACCCCCGTTTGGGGGGCGCAGAGCACTGGGCCCGTAGAACTGGGTGAACTCAGGAGCCCATTCGTTCAAACGCTTCCCCTGGCAGAGACCTCGCCCAGCCGTTCCTGTGCCCAGCCTCAGGCTACGTGGGATAACCCCAGCCAGTGTCCTGGGGCGGGTCTAGGCACAAGGAGAAATCAGCGCCGCAGGTATCTCAGCCAGCGTCCCGGGGATTGTCCGGGGATAGCTGGTATTGGGAGCCGTGCGGAGAATCCCTAGGGCTTGCCCCCGGGGGGGAATTGATGGCGATCGCTGTTCTCTTTGGAAGCGCACTAATTATTCCAGACCAACGTGTCCGGATGGGGAGCGATTCCACAGGAGCTGTTCCCGTCAATTCCCCATGTACTTAAGCCCCTAGAGACACCCAATCTCAGAGCTCCCTGCAACTTGGAGCGAGTTTGGAAGCCGCGGGACACCCGTGTGCCCGAGGGAAGGGAGAGCTCTGGCCGCACCACCAAGAACCCAGCGCATGGCGCCCCTTCTCCAGCAGACAGAGTGTCGGAGCTGGGAAAAGCGCTCTGGAGCAGCGGCTGTGCTGTGCCTGTATGTGTGTACAGGGCCTGGCACCACGGGGCCCCGGCTGCGGCGCTACCCACTATAAACATCCCAATGGAACCAGGATGGGATGGATAAGGACGCTGGAAGCTCCGTTCCCATCCCACATGGACTCTTGGAAGCCTTCGGGGGCGGAACCCGATTGTACGTCGTTTCCGGAATAAAGCAGGTTCTGGAAACGCAGAGCCGCCTTGCTGCTTTCAGGAGAACCCGCGAGTGTCGCAGGGTCGAGGGGCGGAGGAGGCAGCACTTGGCAGGATGCAGCCAGTCGGTTCTTACAGGGGTCAGTCTGCCCCGGGACCAGCTCAGTCTCTGAAGAGGCAAAACTGTGGCGTGGGCCAGGCTGAGACACAAGTAACGCTGGCACTTGCACAGTACAGACGGGATTAGAGCTCAGGCCCATCTAGCCTGGTATCCCGGCTCCAACGGGCCAAAGCCAGATGCTGCAGAGGATGGTGGAAGAGCCCTGCAGTGGCAGCCGGGGGATAATCTGCCCTCACTTCCTGGTCTCTAATACTCAGCTGGGCTGAAGCCCCACAGCAGGAGGTTTTCTCTCTTCCCAAATGTTTGTGCCCTTTAACTATGATCACTCTGGCTGTTCTCATCATCCGTAGGAATGTCCAGTCGCTCCTTGAATCTTGCTAAATTATTGGCCTCAGGGACTCCTGTGGAGGGGAGTTCCACAGGCTAATCGCACATTGCGTGAAACAGCCTTTCCTTGGCTCAGTTTCGAATTTCCCCTCTTCTCACTTCCCTGACTGGCCCTTGCTCTCGTGCTATGAGGTGGGGAGAACAGAAGCTCCCCATCTCCCTTCTCTATCCCCGTCAGTCAGTTATAGACTCTTAACACGGCCCCTCTTACATTCACTCTAAGGTGACAATCCCAGTCTTTTGAATCTCTCTCTGCAGAGCAGGGGTGGGCAAACTTTTTGGCCCGAGGGCCACATCTGCGAAACTGTATGGAGGGCTGGGTAGGTAAGGCTGTGCCTCAACAAACAGCCTGGCCCCCAGTCCCTATTTGGCCCCTCCCACTTTCCACCCCCCTCAGAACCCATGACCCATCCAACCCCCCCTGCTCGTTATCCCTTGACCGCCCCCCCCCCGGGACCCCATCCCCATCCAACCCCCCCTTCTCCCTGTCCCCTGACTGCCCCTGGGACTCCCTGCCCCTTATCCAACCCCACTGCTCTCTGCCCCCTTACTATGCCGCTCAGAGTGGCAGGAGTTCACAGCCCTGCTATCCGGCAGGAGTGGCGGACCAGAGCACTGCCTGCGTGGCTGCGGGGAGGAGAGAACACCAGGGGAGGGGCCGGGGGCTAGCTTCCCCCGCTGGGAGCTCAGGGGCTGGGCAGGACATTCCCATGGGTCGGATGTCGCCTACAGGCCGTAGTTTGCCCACCTCTGCCATAGAGGGTTTTTCCAGGTCCCTGATCATTCTCATTGCCTGTCTTTGAACTCCTCTGGTTCTGCACTGTCCTATGTGCAAGAGGGTGCCTAGGGCAGCTCATGGGTTGCAGAGGAGGTCACCCCACTGACTGATATCCAGGCATTAGACTAGCCCTGATGTTATTTTCTATCCCCTTCCTCCAAAGCAGCTCCCCATTTGTCCCTTCCAGGGGCGGACGGCTCATTCAGGCATAGCCGTCTGCACTCATATTGCGGCACTGGGCATCGCCAGATCCGGTTGGTAGTGTTAGCAAGCAGCAGGTGCGTGTCCTGTCAGGGCTGCTTTTCCCTTCCCAGCTGGAGCGGCTCATTCCACACAATAGCCAACTCGCTTCCGTTCGCTGACCCAGTAACTGAACTCCTGGCTCTAACCAGCCCCGTCTCCCCAGAGCACGGTGCATATCGGACGCCTGGGTTATCCCCCCAGCAGCGTCACTCCAGTGCCCAAGGTACAGCTCCTAGATCAGCCTGACCTAGCGCTTTCTCTCTCCTTGCAGACATTGACGAGTGCCAGCGAAACGCCACAATCTGTGAGCCCCACGGGAACTGCATCAACATGCCAGGGAGTTACATGTGTAAATGCAGTGTGGGATTTGGGAAGAATCAAAAGGATCTGTCCAAGATCTGCACAGGTACAATGGGAGCTGGAAAGAGTCGTGGCAAAGGCATGATGTTTCTGGCTTGTCTGCAGTGTTGCTAACGCATGGTGTTGCCTTAAAGCCCCACCTCCCGGAGTCACGTGATTCCGCTTTTGACTAAAATCAAAATTAGGGCCTGGCCTACATGGCAGAGGTAAAACTGCCAAACATTACGTTGGGGTGACCGACACCTCCCAAACCAGAGTCAAACAAAACAAAGCCAAAATGGATTTGTTTGCAGCCTGGCACATGGTTTGCGGCTTTTATTGATTGCTTGGCATTGGCGATGCTGTTAATGCACGGTCACGGAGCTTACCCAGGATCTCTGAAACTAACCTGCATGCCTGGATGGGGAAACTAACCAGGTTGCCCTGAGTTCTTGCTCTTTCTCTCCGCCACACCCGGGCAAAGTGTCTGTTCTGACCCCCAGCCTGTCTTACACATTGGAAACTGAGCCCAGGGACTGAAGGTTGCCATGTCTCTTGCCATGGTGCTTAATTCCACCGAGGCACGAGCGTAGGGCCTTGGGGATGTCGTTAGAAGCTGCAACATCCCCCCAAACCTGCAGCTGCAATCAGAGCCCAAGATGCTCTTTTGTAGCAGAGCTTTGAGGTGGGGGCAGGTCAGGTCTTTGCAAAGCAAACTGGGCTGAGA
>NW_020685482.1:0-7568 GCF_002925995.2 Terrapene triunguis
TTGTGTGAAGAAGTACTTCCTTTTGTTTTAAACCTGTTGCCTATTAATGTCATTGGGTGACCCCTGGTTCTTGTGTTCTCTGAAGGGGTAAATAATATTTCCCTATTCACTTCTCCACACCATTCATGATTTTATAGACCTCTATCATACCCACCCCCTCCCATTCATCTCTTTTCAAAGCTCAAGAGTTCTAGTCTTTTGAATCTCTCCTCATATGGAAACTGTTCCATACGCCTAATAATTTCTGTTGCCCTTCTCTGTACTTTTTCCCATTCTAATATATCTTTTTTGAGATAGGGTGACCAGAACTGCACACAGTACTCAAGGTCTGGGTGTATCATGGATGTATATAATGGCATTAAGATATTTTCTATTTTATTATCTATCCCTTTCCTAATGGTTCCTAACATTCTGTTAGTGTTTTTGTCTGCTGCTGCACATTGAGCGGATGTTTTCAGAGAACTATCCACAATGAATTTAAAATTTTATTTTTTTAATAGTAACAGCTAATTTAGACCCCATCATTGTGTATGAATAGTAGGGATTATGTTTTCCAGTGTGCATTACTTTGCATTTGTTCACATTGAATTTAATCTGCCATTTCCGTGCCAAAGTCATAGAATCATAGGACTGAAGGGGACCATGAGAGGTCATCCAGTCCCGTTCCCTGCACTCATAAGAATATAAGAACATAAGAATGGCTGTACTGGGTCAGACCAAAGGTCCATCCAGCCCAGTATCCTGTCTACCGACAGTGGCCAATGCCAGGTGCCCCAGAGGGAGTGAACCTAACAGGTAATGATCAAGTGATCTCTCTCCTGCCGTCCATCACCACCCTCTGACAAACAGAGGCTAGGGACACCATTCCTTACCCATCCTGGCTAATAGCCATTAATGGATTTAACCTTCATGAATTTATCCGGTTCTCTTTTAAACACTGTTATAGTCCTAGCCTTCACAACCTCCTCAGGCAAGGTGTTCCACAAGTTGACTGTGCACTGTGTGAAGAACTTCCTTGTATTTGTTTTAAACCTGCTGCCCATTAATTTCATTTGGTGAACCCTAGTTCTTATATTATGGGAACAAGTAAATAACTTTTCCTTATTCACTTTCTCCACATCACTCATGATTTTATATACCTCTATCATATCCCCCCTTAGTCTCCTCTTTTCCAAGCTGAAAGTCCTAGCCTCTTTAATCTCTCCTCATATGGGACCCGTTCCAAACCCCTAATTATTTTAGTTGCCCTTCTCTGAACCTTTTCTAATGCCAGTATATCTTTTTTGAGATGAGGAGACCACATCTCTACACAGTATTCAAGATGTGGGCGTATCATGGATTTATATAAGGGCAATAATATATTCTCCATCTTATTCTCTATCCCCTTTTTAATGATTCCTAACATCCTGTTTGCTTTTTTGACTGCCCCTGCACACTGCGTGAACGTCTTCAGAGAACTATCCACTATGACTCCAAGATCTTTTTCCTGATTTGTTATAGCTAAATTAGCCTTCATCATATTATATATATAGTTGGGGTTATTTTTCCCAATGTGCATTACTTTACATTTGTACACATTAAATTTCATTTGCCATTTTGTTGCCCAATCACTTAGTTTTGTGAGATCTTTTTGAAGTTCTTCACAGTCTGCTTTGGTCTTAACTATCTTGAGCAGTTTAGTATCATCTGCAAACTTTGCCACCTCACTTTTTACCCCTTTCTCCAAATCATTTATGAATAAGTTGAATAGGATTGGTCCTAGGACTGACTCTTGGGGAACACCACTAGTTACCCCTCTCCATTCTGAAAATTTACCATTTATTCCTACCCTTTGTTCCCTGTCTTTTGACCAGTTCTCAATCCATGAAAGGATCTTCCCTCTTATCCCATGACAACCTAATTTACGTAAGAGCCTTTGGTTAGGGACGTTGTCAAATGCTTTCTGGAAATCTAAGTACACTATGTCCACTGGATCCCCCTTGTCCACATGTTTGTTGACCCCTTTAAAGAACTCTGATAGATTAGTAAGACATGATTTCCCTTTACAAAAACCATGTTGAATTTTGCACTACAATTTATGTTCTTCTATGTGTCTGACAATTTTATTTTTTACAATTGTTTCAACTAATTTGCTGGGTACTGACGTTAGACTTACCGGTCTGTAATTGCCGGGATCACCTCTAGAGCCCTTTTTAAATATTGGTGTTACATTAGCTATCTTCCAGTCAATGGATACAGAAGCTGATTTAAAGGACTGGTTACAAACCATAGTTAGTAGTTCCGCAATTTCACATTTGAGTTCTTTCAGAACTCTTGGGTGAATGCCATCTGAACCTGGTGACCTCCTCTAGTGACACCTCAATCTGTGACAGTTCCTCAGATTTGTCACCTACAAAAGCTGGCTCAGATTTGGGAATCTCCCTAACAGCCTCAGCCATGAAGACTGAAGCAAAGAATTAATTTAGTTTCTCCGCAATGACTTTATTGTCTTTAAGTGCTCGTTTTCTATGTCGATCGTCCAGGGGCCCCACTGGTTGTTCAGCAGGCTTTCCGCTTCTGATGTACTTTAAAAACATTTTGTTATTACCTTTTGAGTTTTTGGCTAGCTGTTCTTCAAACTCCTTTTTGGCTTTTCTTATTATATTTTTACACTTAATTTGGCAGTGTTTATCCTCCTTTCTATTTACCTCACTAGGATTTGTCTTCCACTTTTTAAAAGATGCCTTTTTATCTCCCACTGCTTCTTTTACATGGTTGTTAAGCCACAGTCGCTCTTTTTTAGTTCCTTTACTGTGTTTTTTAATTTGGGGTATACATTTAAGTGGGGCCTCTATTATGGTCTCTTTGAAAAGTGTCCATGCAGCTTGCAGGGATTTCACTCTAGTCACTGTACCTTTTAATTTCTGTTTAACTAACCCCCTCATTTTTGCATAGTTCCCCTTTCTGAAATTAAATGCCACAGTGTTGGGCTGTTGAGGTGTTCTTCCTACCACAGGAATGTTAAAAGTTATTATATTATGGTCACTATTTCCAAGCGGTCCTGTTATAGTTACCTCTTGGACCAGATCCTGCGCTCCACTCAGGACTAAATCGAGAATTGCCTCTCCCCTTGTGGGTTCCTGTACCAGTGGCTCCAAGAAGCAGTCATTTAAAGTATCGAGAAATTTTGTCTCTGCATCTCATCCTGAGGTGGCATGTTCCCAGTCAATATGGGGATAATTGAAATCCCCCACTATTATTGAGTTCTTTATTTTGATAGCCTCTCTAATCTCCCTTAGCATTTCATCATCACTATCACTGTCCTGGTCAAGTGGTTGATAATAAGATCCCTATTGTTATATTCTTATTAGAGCATGAAATTACTATCCATAGAGATTCTATGGAACATGTGGATTCACTTTAGATTTTTTCTTCATCTGAGTCTACATTTTCTTTCACATATAGTGCCATTCCACCCCCCCACCGCATGACCTGTTCTGTCCTTCTGATATATTTTGTACCCCGGAATGATTGTGTCCCATTGATTGTCCTCACTCCACCAGGTTTCTGTGATGCCTATTATATCAATATCCTCCTTTAACATGAGGCTCTCTAGTTCACCCACCTTATTATTTAGACTTCTAGCATTTGTGTACAAGCACTTTTAAAACTTGTCACTGTTTATTTGTCTTCCCCTTTCTGATGTGTCAGATTCTTTTTTATGAGAATGTTTCTTGTGTGATCTGGCCCCTACTTTATCCTCTTCCATCCTCTCCTCCTGACTAAAACCTAGAGAATCTCTATCAATAGACTCTCCTCTAAGAGAAGTCTCTGTCTAATCCACGTGCTCCTCTGCAGCAGTTGGCTTTCCCCCATCACTTAGTTTAAAAACTGCTCTGCAACCTTTTTAATGTTAAGTGCCAGCAGTTTGGTTCCACTTTGGTTTAGGTGAAGCCCATCTCTCCTGTATAGGCTCCCCCATCCCCAAAGTTTTCCAAGTTCCTAATAGATCTAAACCCCTCCTCTCTACACCATCATCTCATCCATGCATTGAGACTCTGAACCTCTGCCTGCCTACCTGGCCCTGCGCGTAGAACTGGAAGCATTTCTGAGAATGTCCTGGATTATTTAGTCCATTTAGACTAAACATTATCTAGACCATCCCTGACAGGTGTTTGTCTAACCTGCTCTTTAAAAATCTCCAATGATGGAGATTCCACAACCTCTCTAGGCAATTTATTCCAGTGCTTAACTACCCTGACAGTTAGGAAGTTTTTCCTAATGTCCAACCTAAACTGCCCTTGCTGGAATTTAAGCCCATTGCTTCTTGTCCTATCCTCAGAGGTTAAGAACAATATTTTTTCTCCCTCCTCCTTGTAACAACCTTTTATGTACTTGAAAACTATCATGTCCCCTCTCAATCTTCTCTTCTCCAGACTAAACAAACCCAATTTTTTCAATCTTCCTTCACAGGTCATGTTTTCTAGACCTTTAATAATGTTCGATGCTCTTTTCTGGATTTTCTCCAATTTGTTCACATCTTTCCTGAAATGTGGCACCCAGAACTGGACACAATACTCCGGTTGAGGCCTAATCAGCGCAGAGTAGAGAGGAAGAATTACTTCTCGTGTCTTGCTTATAATAACACTCCTGCTAACACATCCCAGAATGATGTTTGCTTTTTTTGCAACAATGTTACACTGTTGACTCATATTGAGCTTGTGATCCACTATGACCCCCAGATCCCTTTCTGCAGTATTCCTTCCCAGGCAGTCTTTTCCCATTTTGTATGTGTGCAACTGATTGTTCCTTCCTCAGTGGAGTATTTTGCATTTGTCCTTATTGAATTTCATCCTCTTTACTTCAAACCATTTTTCCAGTTTGTCCAGATGATTTTAAATTATAATCCTATCCTCCAATGCACTTGCAACCCCTCCCAGCATGGTATCGTCCGCAAACTTTATAAGTGTACTCTCTATGCCATTATCTAAATCATTGATGAAGATATTCAAAAGAACCGGACCCAGAACTGATACCTGTGGGACCCCACCCAATATCCCCTTCCAGCATGACTGTGAACCACTGATAATTACTCTCTGGGAATGGTTTTCCAACAAGTTATACTCCTATCTTATAATAGCTCCATCTAAGTTGAATTTCCATAGTTTGTTTATGAGACGATCATGCGAGAAAGTATCAAAAGCCTTACTAAAGTCAAGATATATCAAATGCCCCCATATAGATATACCACTTCCCCCCTATTCTCAAGGCTTGTTACCCTGTCAAAGAAAGCTATCAAGTTGGTTCGGCACTATTTGTTCTTGACAAATTCATGCTGACTGTTACTTATTACCTTATGATCTTCTACATGTTTGAAAATTGATTGCTTAATTACTTGCTTCATTATCTTTCTGGATACTGAAGTTAAGTTGACTGGTCACCAAATTTTGTGAGTTTCCTTTGCAACTCTTCACAGTCTGCTTTGGATTTAACAACCTTGAGTAATTTTGTAATATCTGCAAACTTTGCCATATAACTGCTTACCCCTTTTTCTGGATCATTTATGAATATGTTGAAAAGCACTGCTCCCAGTACAAATCGTTGGGGGACCACTCTATTTACCTCACTTTACTGTGAAAACTGACCTTTTATTCCTACCTTTTATTGCCTATCTTTTAACCAGTTACTGATCCATGAGAGGACCTTCCTTCTTATACCATGTCTGCCTACGTAGCTTAATAGCCTTTGGTGAGGGACCTTGTCAAAGACTTTCTGAAAATCCAAGTACACTATATTGACTGGATCACCCTTGTCCACATATTTGTTGACACACTCAAAGAATTATAATATATTGATCAGACATGATTGCCCTTTACAAAAGCCATGTTGACTCTTCCCCAATGTAATGTGTTCATCTATGTGTCTGATCATTCCATTCTTTACTACAATTTCAACCAAATTGCCTGGTACTGAAATAAGGCTCACTGGTCTTTAGTTGTCAGGATCATCTCTGGAGCCTTTTTAAAAAAATGGCATTACATCAACCATCCTCCGGTTATCTGGTCGAGAGGCTGATTTATGCAATAGGATATATACCACAGTTAGTTGTTCTGCAATTTCATATTTGTGTTCCTTTAGAACTCTTGAGTGACTCTTGGCACTGGTGTGACTAGTGCTAGAATACTTTGTCAGGTTTTGGTGCCACAATTCAAAAAGGATGTTGATAAATTGAAGAAGGTTCAGGGAAGACCCACAAGAATGATTAGAGGATTAGAAAACATGCCTTACAGAGATAGATTCAAAGAGCTCAATCTATTTATCTTAACAAAGAGAAGCTTAAGGGTTGACTTGATTACAGTCTCTAAGTATCTACATGGGGAACAAATATTTAATAATGGGCACTGCAATTTAGCAGAGAAAGGTATAGCACAATTCAATGGCTGGAAGCTGAAGATCGAAAAATTCAGACTGGAAATAAGGTGTATATTTTTAAGAGTGAAAGTAATTAACTAAAGTAACAATTTACCAAGGGTCGTGGTGGGTTCTCCGTCACTGACAATTTTTAAATCAAGATTGGATGTTTTTAAAAAATCTGCTCTAGGAATTATTTTAGGGAAGTTCTATGGCCTGTGTTATACAAGAGGTCACACTAGATAATCACAATGTTCCCTTCTGGCCTTGGAATCTATGCCCAGGTCTACACTAGCGGGGGGGGGGGCAACCTAAGATAACCAACTTCAGCTACGCGTATCTACGCGTACGGTCAACTTACCTGGCCATGAGGTGCCTAACATCCATTGATTTTAATGGGTTTTAGGTGCCAGAGGTTCTTTTGAGAGTCCCACTAGGTGCCTAAATACTTTTTAAAATCTGGCGCTAAGTGTCTGCAGGAGACTAAAGGCCTGAATCTGACCTCACTGACACCAGCCCAATCCCACTGAACTTCCTGAGCTTGTTCCTGATTTACACCCATTCTACAAACTGGGGAATGGAGGGACATGGATGTTAAGTCACTTGCCCAAAGTCACAGAGCAAGACACTGGCAGTGCAGAAACTGGGACCAAGTCTTCATTCAGATCCCACCTTTCCCATTATGTAAAAAAAGATACAAATTATTGAAATGAGTTTGCCCCTGGGTGCAATGAAATTAGTTATACCAGGCTGATTTAATTCACAGTAAAATGTGACATTTTCATTCACATTTATATGGTTAAATTCGACCAACTTAAAAACCTCAGGGATTTAATGACAGCAGTCAACTTACTGTGCTGAGAAGTGCGGCTTTCACCCAGCTGATGTTGTGTTTGCTTTCCAACTTCAGAATACTGCTGGTTGCAAAAGGAATTATCATTGAAGCTTCTGTCTATCATTGAAGCTTCTTGCTCGCTGCCTATGAGCTGTGTGGCTGACTCTGGGTGTCTCTGGCAGCAAAGGGTTGGTGATGTGGGCCGAAGATTTATCCATGTCTGTTCTCTAAGGATGGTTGGTGAGTCACTCCTAGGAGCCCTGTTCAGGCTCAGAAGCAGAGGCTCAAAGGCAAAAGTTAACTTCTCTGGGAGTTTCTGCTGTTTCATGAAACTCAAGTGAGA
>NW_020685482.1:7668-8689 GCF_002925995.2 Terrapene triunguis
GAATACTGCTGGTTGCAAAAGGAATTATCATTGAAGCTTCTGTCTAATCTATCTATCTGTCTACAACTAATGTCCCAATCACTGTAGTATCTGGATGCCAAATGCTCAGTTACTGAAGAGCCCTTTCATTGTTCTCACTGAGACTGAATATCAATAAATTCAGACCTCTTCCTCACTGCCTATGAGCTGCGTGGCTGACTCTGGGTGTCTCTGGCAGCAAAGGGTTGGTGATGTGGGCCGAAGATTTATCCATGTCTGTTCTCTAAGGATGGTTGGTGAGTCACTCCTTGGAGCCCTGTTCAGGCTCAGAAGCGGAGGCTCAAAGGCAAAAGTTAACTTCTCTGGGAGTTTCTGCTGTTTCATGAAACTCAAGTGAGACCAAAGACTGAGAGGCAGGGGGACTTCATGGGCTGAGCTCAGGGCTGGGAGCCAGGATCACCGCAGGCAGAGGATCTGTGTGTTTCCTAGACACTGAAAGTGTCTCTATGTCTATTACATTGTGCTGTGTCTGTGTGTTCATTGCGAGTCCAATAATCTGTCAGTTCCTGGCTTCCCTGGTCATCATCATGCTGATGTGAGATGCTTAGTTCTGTGCTTCTGTCCCAGGCCTCACCCTTGCTGCTAGGGTGGAGATGCTTGGGGAGCCATGAAGCAGCCTGTTATTAAAGCAGGATCAAAATCGTCAGCACTTCCCACCCTGCTCAGCTCTGTTTAATTTGTGCTGAACCATGCAACTATCCTGGACAGGATAGAGTCCTCTCTGAACCAAAGTCACCTGCCTGGCCCAGATTAGGGGGTGACGTTGAATACATGTAATAGCTGAACTCAGGTTAGTGACTTGCAGATTTGCATGGCAGGGGGCCAGTGAGAACAGAGCCCTATACTGAAATCGTTACCAAGCGGTTGAAACTTTATTAAATCTTTAGGCTTGGGATTTTCAAAGCTGCCTAGGAGAGTTCAGCATCCAAGTCCTGTTGATTGTAATAGGAACTGAGCATCCAAATCCCTCCAACAGTTCTGA
>NW_020685483.1:0-1149 GCF_002925995.2 Terrapene triunguis
CCTCCGGGAGCTATCCCACAGTGCACCATTGTGACCGCTCTGGACAGCAATCTGAACTCGGATGCACTGGCCAGGTAGACAGGAAAAGCCCCGCGAACATTTGAATTTTATTTCCTGTTTGCCCAGCGTGGAGAGCACAGGTGACCACAGAGAGCTCATCAGCACAGGTAACCATGCAGGCCGATAATCGAAAAAGAGCACCAGCATGGATCGTACGGGAGGTACTGGATCTGATCGCTATATGGGGAGAGGATTCAGTGCTAGCAGAACTTCGTTCGAAAAGACAAAATGCCAAAACTTTTGAAAAAATCTCCAAGGGCATGATGGAGAGAGGCCACAATAGGGACTCAAATCAGTGCCGCGTGAAAGTCAAGGAGCTCAGACAAGCCTATCAAAAAAACAAAGGAGGGAAACGGTCGCTCCGGGTCAGAGCCGCGGACATGCCGCTTCTACGCCGAGCTGCATGCAATTCTAGGGGGGGCCGCCACCACTACCCCACCTCTGACCGTGGATTCCAAGGCGGGGGTAATCTCATCAGCCACACCTGAGGATTCTGCGGACGGGGAAGAGGAGGAGGAGGAGGAGGACGAGCTTGTGGAGAGCACACAGCACTCCGTTCTCCCCAACAGCCAGGATCTTTTTCTCAGCCTGACTGAAGTACCCTCCCAAGCCAGTATCCAAGACCATGACCCCATGGAAGGGACCTCAGGTGAGTTTACCTTTTAAAATATAAAACTTGTTTTAAAAGCAAGCGTTTTTTAATGATTCCTTTGCGCTGAGGACTTGGGATGCATTCGCGGCCAGTACAGCTACTGGAAAAGTCTGTTAACGTGTCTGGGGATAGAGCGGAAATCCTCCAGGGACATCTCCATGAAGCTCTCCTGGAGGTACTCCAAAAGCCTTTCCACAAGGTTTCTGGGTAGTGCAGCCTTATTCCGTCCTCCATGGTAGGACACTTGACCACGCCATGCTAGTAGCAAGTAATCTGGTATCGTTGCATGACAAAGCCTGGCAGCGTATGGTCCCGGTGTTTGCTGGCATTCAAGCAACATCCGTTCTTTATCTCGCTGTGTAATCCTCAGGAGAGTGATATCGCTCATGGTAACCTGGTTGAAATACGGGAATTTAATTAAGGGGACAGAGGTGGCC
>NW_020685483.1:1249-5476 GCF_002925995.2 Terrapene triunguis
GGGGTAGTTTGTTTTCTGCTGCTGAAGGTTAACAGGAAAACCGCAGCACTCAACGGGCTTTGCTTGGTATGTGGGAAAGGAGGGCGCAGAAGCCGAAAGACAATGGCTTACCATGGCCGCATGCAAGCCGAATTCTGTTGCCCGGACCTGCGTCTGTGATCTCTAGCAGCAAAGCCACAGGCACTCAATATTAAGAGGCAAAATGCGACCTTGCACAGAAATCACGTGTGCTATGTAATGTGAATAGTGTTGTTCACCGTGAAAGAGTATAAGCATTGTTCTGTAAAATGTATCTTTTAAAAAAATTCTCTCCTTTTTTCCCTCCCTCCAGCAGCTGCAAATTTTTCAAGCCTCCCTCCTCAGTCCCGAAGGCTATCTCAGATAAGGCGTCGGAAAAAGAGGACGCGAGACGAGATGTTCGTGGAAATCATGGAATCCACCCGCAGTGAAAGAGCTCATCTGAATGAGTGGAAGGACACGGTTTCAAAGTATAGGAAAGATGCCAGTGAACGTGAGGACAGGAGGGACCAACGTGAGGAGAGGAGATGAGAGGTGGCGGCAGGAAGATCAGAGGAGGCAGGATGCAACGCTGGGGCTGCTGCGTGAGCAAACAGACATGCTCCGGTGTCTGGTGGAGCTTCAGGAACGGCAGCAGGATCACAGACTGGCGCTACAACCCCTGTATAACCCCCCTCCCCCGCACCATGTTCCATAGCCTCCTCACCCAGACATGTAAGAACGTGGGGGGGGGGGGAGGCTCCGTGCACCCTCCCATTCCACCCCAGTGGACAGCCCAAGCAAAAGGCTGTCATTTTTTTCACCTTTTTTTAGTGGCCTTTTCCTTCCCGCCGATCCTCCTCCCAAACCCCACCCGGGTTCTCTCCCTCTTTTTATAATCAATTAATAAAGAATAAATTATTTTTAAACGATAGTGACTTTATTTCCCTTGAAAGCAAGCTGTGATCGAAGGGGGAGGGTGGGTTCCTTACAGAAAATGAGTCAATAAAGGGGGCGCATTTTCATCAAGGAGAAACAAACAGAAATTTCACACTGTAGCCTGGCCAGTCATGAAACTGGTTTTCAAAGCTTCTCTGATGCGCAGCGCTTCCTGGTGTGCTCTTCTAATCGCCCTGGTGTCTGGCTGCGCGTAATCAGCAGCCAGGCGATTTGCCTCAGCCTCCCACCCCACCATAAAGGTCTCCCCCTTACTTTCACAGAGATTGTGGAGCACACAGCAAGCATCAATAACAATGGGGATATTGGTTTGGCTAAGGTCTGACCGAGTCAGTAACGATCGCCAGCGACCTTTTAAACGTCCAAATCCACATTCTACCACCATTCTGCACTTGCTCAGCCTGTAGTTGAACAGCTCCTGACTCCTGTCCAGGCTGCCTGTGTATGGCTTCATGAGCCATGGCATTAAGGGGTAGGCTGGGTCCCCAAGGATCACGATAGGCATTTCAACATCCCCAACAGTTATTTTCTGGTCCGGGAAGTAAGTCCCTTGCTGCAGCCGTTTAAACAGAGTAGTGTTCCTGAAGACGCGAGCATCATGAACCCTTCCCGGCCAGCCCATGTTGATGTTGGTGAAACGTCCCTTGTGTCCCTTGTGCTTGCAGCACCATTGAAAAGTACCCCTTGCGGTTTATGTACTGGGTACCCTGGTGCTCTGGTGCCAAGATAGGGATATGGGTTCCATCTATTGCCCCACCACAGTTAGGGAATCCCATTGCAGTAAAGCCATCCACTATGACCTGCACATTTCCCAGAGTCACTACCTTTTGTAGTAGCAGCTCAGTGATTGCTTTGGCTACTTGCATCACAGCAGCCCCCACAGTAGATTTGCCCACTCCAAATTGATTCCCGACTGACCAGTAGCTGTCTGGCGTTGCAAGCTTCCACAGGGCTATTGCCACTCGCTTCTCAACTGTGAGGGCTGCTCTCATCTTGGTATTCTGGCGCTTCAGGGCAGGGGACAGCAAGTCACAAAGTTCCATGAAAGTGCCCTTACGCATGCGAAAGTTTCGCAGCCACTGGGAATCGTCCCACACCTGCAACACTATGCGGTCCCACCAGACTGTGCTTGTTTCCCGGGCCCAGAATCGGCGGTCCATGGATAGAACCTGCCCCATTAACAACATGATCTCCAAAGCACCGGGGCCCGCGGTTTGAGAGAATTCTGTGTCCATGTCCATGTCCTCATCACTCTTGTCGCTGTGCTGCCGTTGCCGCTTCCTCCTCGCCTCGTTTTTCTGGTCCTGCTTCAGCATAAACTGCACGAGAATGCGCGAGGTGTTTACAATGTTCATGACTGCTGTCTTGAGCTGAGCGGGCTCCATGCTTGCCGTGGTATGGCATCTGCAGTGTTCACCCAGGAAAAAAGGCGCAAAACGGTTGTCTGCCGTTGCTTTCATGGAGGGAGGGGTGAGGCTGTACCCAGAACCACGTGCGACAATGTTTTTTGCCCCATCAGGCACTGGGATCTCAACCCAGAATTCCAATTGTCGGGGGAGACTGCGGGAACTATGGGATAGCTATGGGATAACTACCCACAGTGCAACGCTCTGGAAATCGATGCTAGGCCTGGTACATGGCCGCACACCGCCAAATTAATGTGCTTAGTGTGGCCGCATACATTCGACTTTATACAATCTGTTTCCAAAATTCGAATTCTGTAAATTCGGATTAATCCCGTAGTGTAGACATACCCCAAGGCGCTGACTTTCCCTCTGCCCGGTGGGTGCTCAACCCCGCCACTTGCCCTGCCCCTGCACCGCCTCTTCCCGCCCCTGCACCACCCTCACCCCACCCCCATTCCACCCCTTCCCCAAAGTCTCCACCCACCCCGCCTTTTTCCACCCCAGCCCCGCCCCCTTCCCACTCCCATTCCACCCCCTTTCTCCAAGTCCCTGCCCCTGCCCTGCCTCTTCTCTGTCTCCTCCCCTGAGCACGCCGCATCCCTGCTCCTCCCCCACCCTCCTGGAAAGCCCTAAATGCCACCAAACAGCTGTTAGGCAGTGGGCAGGAAGCGCTGGGAGGGAGGGGAAGGACACAGCGTGCTCGGGAGGAGGAGAAAGAGGCAAGATGGGGGCGGATGGAGCTTGGCTGCTGGTGGGTGCGGAGCACCCGCTAATTTTTCCCCGTGTGTGCTCCAGCCCTGGACCACCCATGGAGTCGGCGCCTATGCATACAGGAACCATGCTGCAAGAGCAGATCCAATCCACTATTATTCTAACCAAGTTTTACCTTGAGTTTGTAAAAAGATTCAATCATGTTATTTAACATGACTTTGAGAAATCATTTCTGTTGTACACTGATACGGCTTCTAACCCAATACTAGCTGTAGTAAGACAGAACCAAGGATGCAGTCAGTGATGTTTGTGTCATCCCTTCCTGCATCAGTTTTGTGTTGGGGGTGTAACGTTATTGACATGAACTGTGACCGTGTAGATCATTGTTGCAACCAAGGTCCTATAGTGCCACCAAATCTTGTTCAAAGGAAGTCAAGTAAGATGTCTATGAAAAGGTTATGATTTGCTGGTTATGATTATGCTATCTGTTTGCATGTATCATTTCTGTATTTGAAGTTATGAATATTGGCTAAGTACTTGTATTTCAATGTGTTTGATTCTAAGTAGCACCAGTGAAGCATTTGGCCAGTTTATTGAGAAGGGACTCTTCAGGTTAAGTGCCCAATCAAGAAACACTTAACTGACAATGGACCTTGGGAGACTCCAAACGCTTAACTGACAATGGACCTTGGGAGACTCCAATCCACATATGAAGAGTCTTCCTGGTAACGTTCAAGGTAGTATGGGAGCAATGGCTGCTCTACCTGTAAAGAACTGAGTCATGCATGGACATGTGACTTGCCCATGTGACTCCGAACTCCACCTTGCTGCTGTGATTTTCCACAGTAAGAACAAAGGGTCCTTCCGCATGGCAGAGGATGTAAAAGGCCCTGGAAACCCCTCCATTTTGTCTTCAATCCTGCTTCTAACTTCTGGAGGAACCATGCTCGAAACTGAAGCTCTGAATGACCCATCCAAGCTGTGGATGTACTCCAGAGACTCAATTTGAGCCTGCAGTTTATTCCATCACTGCTACAAGCCTGAACCAAGAACTTTGCCATTACTGTATGTAATTGATTCCATTTAGCCAATTTTAACTCTCATCTATGTTTCTTTCTTTTTATGAATAAACCTTTAGATTTTAGATTCTAAAGGA
>NW_020685484.1:0-3067 GCF_002925995.2 Terrapene triunguis
GAGTTATTGTTTCACAATCACCCAATAAATAATGATTTGCTTGACTTCTGGTAGTCAGACGAGTTCATGATAACAACAGCACCTCCTTTATCAGCCTCTTTGATTATAATGTCAGGGTTGTTTTTGAGGCTGTGGATGGCATTGCGTTCTGCATGACTGAGGTTATGAGGCAAGTGATGTTGTTTTTCCACAATTTCTGCCTGTGCACGTTGGCGGAAGCATTCTATGTATAGATCCAGACTGTCATTTTGACCCTCAGGAGTCTACCAGAGGGAGGCTGCCAGACAACTCTCCAATACCAAATTCTACAGGCCACTTTCTTCAGATCCCACTGAGGAATATACTAAGAAACTGCACCATCTACTCAGGACACTCCCTACACTAACACAGGAACAAATCAACACACCCTTAGAGCCCCGACCAGGGTTATTCTATCTACTACCCAAGATCCACAAACCTGGAAATCCTGGACGCCCCATCATCTCTGGAATTGGCACTCTCACTGAAGGAGTATCCGGATATGTGGACTCTCTACTCCGACTCTATGCCACCAGCACTCCCAGCTACCTCCGTGACACCACTGATTTCCTGAGAAAACTACAATGCATTGGTGACCTCCCAGAAAACACCATCCTAGCCACCATGGATGTAGAGGCTCTCTACACAAACATCCCACACACAGATGGAATACAAGCTGTCAGGAACAGTATCCCTGATGATTCCACAGTGCAACTGGCTGCTGAACTCGGTGACTTTATCCTCACACACAACTATTACAAATTTGATGACAATATATACCTCCAAACCAGTAGCACCGCTATGGGCACCCGCATGGCTCCACAATATGCCAACATTTTTATGGCTGACCTGGAACAACGCTTCCTCAGCTCTCGTCCACTCACGCCCCTTCTCTACCTACGCTACATTGATGACATCATCATCTGGACCCATGGGAAGGAGACTCTGGAAGAATTCCACCACGATTTCAACAGCTTCCACCCCACCGTCAACCTCAGCCTGGACCAATCTACATGGGAGGTCCACTTCCTAGACACCACACTACAAATAAGTGATGGTCACGTTAACACCACCCAAACCGAAAACCCACCGACCGCTATGCCTACCTTCATGCCTCCAGCTTCCACACCGGACACAGCACACGATCCATCGTCTACAGCGAAGCGCTGAGGTACAACTGCATTTGCTCCAACCCCTCAGACAGAGACCAACACCTACAAGATCTTCACCAAGCATTCTCAAAACTACGACACCCGCACAAGGAAATAAGGAAACAAATCAACAGAGCCAGATGTGTACCCAGAAGCCTCCTGCTACAAGACAGGCCCAAGAAAGAAACCAACAGAACTCCACTGGCCATCACCTACAGTCCTCAGCTTAAACCTCTCCAACGCATCATCAGTGATCTACAACCCATCCTGCACAATGATCCCTCGCTTTCACAGACCTTGGGAGGCAGGCCAGTCCTCGCCCACAGACAACCCGCCAACCTTAAGCATATTTTCACCATCAACCACACACCGCACCATAACAACTCTAACTCAGGAACCAATCCATGCAACAAACCTCGATGCCAACTCTGCCTACATATCTACATCAGCGACACCATAATAGGACCTAACCAGATCAGCTACAACATCACCAGTTCATTCACCTGCACGTCCACCAATGTAATATATGCCATCATGTGCCAGCAATGCCCCTCTGCTATGTACATCGGCCAAACTGGACAATCCCTACATAAAAGGATAAATGGACACAAGTCAGATATTAGGAATGGCAATATACAAAAACCTGTAGGAGAACACTTCAACCTCCCTGGCCACACAATAGCAGATGTAAAGGTAGCCATCTTACAGCAAAAAAACTTCAGGACCAGACTTCAAAGAGAAACTGCTGAGCTTCAGTTCATTTGCAAATTTGACACCATCAGATCAGGATTAAACAAAGACTGTGAATGGCTAGCCAACTACAAAAGCAGTTTCTCCTCCCTTGGTGTTCACACCTCAACTGCTAGAAGAGGACCTCACCCTCCCTGATTGAACTAACAACCTCATTACCTCCAGACTGATTCTTGCCAGCATATTTATACCTGCCTCTGGAAATTTCCATTACATGCGTCTGACAAAGTGGGTATTCACCCACGAAAGCTTATGATCCAATACTTCTGTTAGTCTTAAAGGTGCCACAGGACTCTCTGTTGCTCTTTACAGATCCAGACTAACACGGCTACCCCTCTCCCCCCTTAGTTGTCTCTTTTCCAAGCTGAAAAGTCCTGGTCTTATTAATCTCTCCACATATGGCAGCCGTTCCATACCCCTAATCATTTTTGTTGCCCATTTCTGAACCTTTTCCAATTCCAGTAGATCTTTTTTGAGATGGGGTGACCACATCTGCCCACAGTATTCAAGGTGTGGGTGTACCATGGATTTATATAGAGGCAATATGATATTTTCTGTCTTATTATCGGTCCCTTTCTTAATTATTCCCAATATTCTGTTGGCTTTTTTGACGCCGCTGCACATTGAGTGGATGTTTTCAGAGAACTCTCCACAATGACTCCAAGATCCCTCTCTTGAGTGGAAACAGCTAATTCAGATCCCATCATGTTATAGGTATAGTTGGGATTATGTTTTCCAATGTGCATTACTTTGCATTTATCAACATTGAATTTCATCTGCCATTTTGTTGCCCAGTCACCCAGCCAAAGCACTGAGAGGGGCCCCTTGTGCTGGGAGCTTTAGGAACACAGCCTGGTCCTTATCTCAGAACTTCCAGCTCCATTTGCTCCTTGTCCTTGGAGGAACAGGTTCCCTCCCCCGCACCCTGAGCCCCAGGGAAAACCCTTCTCTGCTAACACAGCTAGCATCTCCTTACCCCTGCTTACGGTTAGAAGCATGTGCTCGGGCAGGGAAGGGGCAGAGGGTAAGGAAAGAAGGTGTCACTGTGAAATGGGGGGATGAGAGGGAGCTGGTCCCCAGAGATGGGAGCTGTGAGGATTTGACCCTGGTGATCTCCTCCTGGGAGAGGCTGATGGTGGCAGTGAGCT
>NW_020685485.1:0-2601 GCF_002925995.2 Terrapene triunguis
AGGGGTGCTTTCTGCTGCAGAGCTGAAGGTCCAGGGTTCCAATCCTACTGGGAACCCATGCTGAGGGGTGGAGGAGGGGCCATTACACAGGTGCTACCGGATCCCTTTCACCCTACTCACCATACCAGAAAAGCCAGCCTTCCTCCTGAACTCTCCACCTCACCTCCCTGGTGTGCACGGGGCTGGTCCCAGAAAACATGTTCTCCCCCTCTTGGGAGGGGAGGATGGTCCAGTCCAGTCGACACAATCTACCACCCCACCCCAGGTTAAATAAGCCGCATGATGCTAGAGGAAGGGAAAGACCCACTGTACGACGCATGGGCGTGGATTAGAGATGGCAACTTCTGCTGGGTGGGAATGAATTGCATGATTCTAAAGGAGAATAGTTGCTTGCCTGGTCTATAGGTCGGGGCAGGGGAGGGATTACTAGGGCTACTGCCCCTGGGGGGGGATGAGCTGCATGACGCAAGAGGAGGGGACTGATCCACTGCAGATTTACGGAGGGGGGCATTGCTTACCATGTCTCTAGGGATGCACTAGCCTCCTCCAACCCTTCCTCACAGCGTCCAAAACCTGCCAGAAGTGAGACATAAAGGAGACGTTGAGCTGCTTGGGCACCCTCTGCTTCCTAGCGCCCTAGAGCCCCAGATTTCAGGGGCCCCAGCCAGCGCCTCTGCACGACTGTGGGCATGACTGTGTCTTCGCAGGAAGAGGGGAGGCAGGAGGGGGAATAGACCCTATTTCTCTGCTTTGCGTGGGGCCCGAGTCTGCCACCGCAGCTGTGGGGTCAGGGGCTGCTTACCTTTCGGTTTTTTCTTTTCGTCCCTGTGGCTCGTCTTCCTTGGAGAAGCCTGCCACACACAGAGAAAGCAGCAGTGTTATAAGAGAACTCCTCAATAAAACGGGGATAACAATGAGCCAGAGGTGATTGCCATGTGAGGCCAGGGGGCAGTTTTTCCTTGTGGGAGAGTATTGCACTAGGAGGCATCATGGGTAGGCATTGTGCTTTCCTATGATGCAGCCAATATAGGGCACACAGCACAACCCATAACAGGGGTCACTGGAATAATCCAGGGGTTGGAGAAACAGGGATGGCTGGTACCAGGAGCCTGCAGAGTTTATAAGCATTGCAGGAGAGAATAGAAGTGCTGTTGCTGGGTCTGGTTCTCTGCCCAGCCCAGCAGCAGTCATTGGGATATGGTGCCTTGTAGATCCCACTTTTGCCACCACACCTGCCGGCCCCAATAGGGCTGATGAAGGTCTGCCAACTTCAGGGTTCAAACACTTAGCTACATACCCACTGCAGGTCTTATTTCACCCTCTTGGGGCATTAACTCACAACAAAGGGTCCCTGGTTGACCGGGGACTGTTCTGACAGTCCTAAGAGTACCAAGCACCCTGAGTTCAGAGTGCATCACTCTGCTCAGCTCTGGGTCCTTTCGGTAGGACAAGTATTCTCAACCCAGGCCCAGACTGAGTGTGCTTCTTTCTGGGAGCAAGGACTTCTCCCGTGGCTCAAAATCTTCCTTTGAAGGAGCTTCTTACCCAGACCCAGCTGTCATAAGGGCTCATCGCTTTGGGGTGTGGAAGGTACTTTTCCTGCATTCCAAAGCACTTTAACCTCCCCTTCCGGGGCAGTGGGGAAGGGTGGGGCACCCTGTCATGAGCTGAAATAGGAGGGTCCAAAAGGATTAAAGGCCTGGAAAGACTCCTGTATCCAGAGAGAGATTGAAAAGCCTGGGACTATTTCAAGAGGGAACATGCTAGAGGTATCAAATCATTCATAGATTCATAGCAGTTAAGGCTAGAAGGGACCATTAGATCATCTAGTCTGACCTACTGTATAACACAGGCCAGAAAATTTCATCCTCTATTGAGTCCAATAACTTGTGTTTGACTAAATGAATGGTTTAGAGAAGGCACTCGCTATTCCCCCTAGAGTACTGCAGGAACTCGGGTATGAAATTGCAGAACTACTAAACTGTGGTATTTAACCTATTGCTTAAATCAGCCTCTGTATCAGATGTCTGGAGGGTAGCTAATGTAATGCTGATTTTTAAAAAAGGTTCCAGAGGCGATCCTGGCCATTACAGGCCAGTGAGCCTAATTTCAGTACAAGGCAAATTGGTTGAAACTATAGTAAAGAACAGAACGATCAGATACATCGATGAACACGATTTGTTGGGGAAGAGTCAACACGGCTTTTGAAAAGGGAACTCATGCCTCACCAATCTATTAGAATTCTTGGAGGGGGTTGGGAGGGGTTGGACCCCCATTCCGGGGTGCCACCTGATGTACTGGGGTCCCACTGAGCCCATCTGTTCCACCAGCCTGGGCTCCCTCACCCTGTCCTGCTGCACAAACACACTGGCAGGGACACACCTAGCTGTAGAATCACACAGAGTCTGCAATCAGCTCTGTTTGGGAAGACTCAGCTCGGGGATCGCCCAGTACTCAGGTGCACACAACCTCTGGAGTGTAAATCCAAAATTATATTGTCTTGCGCTGTACAGAGATCTATACAACATAAGCTCATGACATTCTCTCCCTCCCTCAATGTGGAGGAAGATATGCATAGTATCCCCCTCCTCCCCCCCCCCC
>NW_020685485.1:2701-6165 GCF_002925995.2 Terrapene triunguis
CCCCCCCCCCCCCCGCCAGTTACGAATTGCACAAACTGGTTTTTAGAATAAACCAAAACCAAGTTTATTAACTACGAAAGGTAAATTTCAAGAGATTATAAGGGATAGCAAACAGATCAAAGCAGATTACTGAGCAAATAAAACAAAACACGCAACCTAAGCTTAATACGCTAAATTAACTGGTTAATAGTAGCACATTCTCACCCTAAATGTTGTTTTGTGCAGGTTGCAAAGTTTCTTGAAGGTAAACTGCACTGCTTGCAGTTTAAATATCCAGGTATTCCTTTCACAGGCTAGATCTTTCTCGCCTGGGCTCAGCCCCCGCCCTCCTCCCCCACAGTTTAGTTCCTTTGTTTCTCCAGGTGTTTTCAGCAGTCTTCCTTTTTGGGCAGGGAGGTGGTGGAGAAGAACCCAGATTAACTCACTTCCAAGCCTTCAATAGGATTTGGATTTGACAGGAATCCTTTGTCTCCCAGTTTGACCCCCAGCCCCGCTCCCTCCTAGTGGAAAAATACCACCAGTCCAAAATGATGTCTGGTGACAGGATCACATGACCCTGCAGTGTCAAAGCAGCATCCCAGGAAACTTCTCAGGAAGGAGGAAGTTTAGTATCTTCAAAGTCCTAATGGCCCATCCAGGCTGATTGCCTACTGTTTGGTGGGCATTCCCCTGGTGCAAGCACTTTTGTAATTGATACAGAGCCCGTATTCCTAACTTCAGATACAGAAATGATACAGCCTCATTTTAGCTCTCTCTCATTAAGTGGTCTTGGTGCCACTAGATAGGACAGGACACCACACCCAGGAGATGTGTGGGTTACAGATGGAGCCTTCACCACCAGACTTCAGGCGCCTTCCTCACAGCTTGGATAAATTTTGCTTTGAGGGGTATCCTTTAGAACAGTGACTCTCAACCTTTTCAGTCTACTGTGCCCCTTTCAGGAGTCTGATTTGTCTTGTGTACCCCCAAGTTTCACCTCACTTAGAAACTACTTGTTTACAAAATCAGACATAAAATACAGATGTGTCATAGAACACTCTTACTGAAAAATTGCTGACTTTCTCCTTTTGTCTGTAGGAAATTTTAGTTTGTACTTATTTCACTAGTGCTTTTTATGTAGCCTGCTGTAAAACTAGGCAAATATCTACAGGAGTTGATGTACTCCCTAGAAGACCTCTGTGTACCCCGTACCCCTGGTTGACAACCACTGCTTTAGAAGAACCCACTTCCAAGACTCAACAGACTATAAAAGAAAGGGGCAGAGAACCCCCACCTTCTCTCTTTCACCTAAGAAAACAAAAACACCAGCACCTTTGAGCCCCTGTAAGAGAGCCTGACCAAGGGGAGAGCCAGTCACCATTTAGCTGGGAGACTGTGGATGAGAGAAATCATCTTGAACAGAGCCTGTGTCTTGCTAGATGAAGTTTTAGGCCTTTACAAGTGTATTTTGTTTTGGTTTACTAGTAACTCTTTCTAGCTGCATTCCTTATACTTGAATTCAAGGAATCCTA
This sequence comes from Terrapene triunguis, assembly GCF_002925995.2. Lineage (NCBI taxonomy): Eukaryota > Metazoa > Chordata > Testudines > Emydidae > Terrapene > Terrapene triunguis. The sequence goes on from NW_020685485.1 coordinate 4,213, forward strand.
TGTATGGTTTGTTAATAGACTCATTTCAGTTTGACCATCAACTCAGTGCTGCGTTTCAAGGGAAGGGTCTAGTTACCTCCAGTTAAGTTAATAAGCTGTGAAGGGCTTTGGTGTCTTTAAAGGAACAAAGAAACCATATGATTTCTCTGGACTGTCCACGGGTTGAGGAAAATCCAGGACTGGGTGTGTGTTGGGGTCACCCTGCATGTAGTAACCAGGCCGCCTGGCACACACAAACTCAGGGGGTGGTAGGCTGGTAGGCTGGTTGGGAGTGGCCCAGGTTGGGAGCTACAACAGCAAAGCATTGTGAGGTTCCCACGGTTACCGGGAAAATGGTGACAGCCCCTCGCTGGTCTGGATTTGTACCCCAAACCAGAAAGACCGTGACAGCATGTCCCAAGGGTTTGTGAACATTCCCCCCCCCCCCCGCATTAGGCCCCAGACTAGCGGGACCCAGTAGCCAGCTGCTTCACTCCTCTGGCCAAAAGCACAAACCAGCCTATACTCCTGTTGAAAGGAACAGTGCCAGAAGCATGGGTTACACACACACATGGGAAGAGGCCCTGGAAAGGGAAGCCAGGGCAGGCTGGGGTATGGGACAGGCAGACCAATTGTTTAGGATCCCAAGGCCTGTAGTAGAAGGTGGGTGGGTGTTCCCCCATGCTGTCCCATAAACAAGGGCAACACTGGAGCCCAGGAGGGCTGGATGCTGGAGCCAACTGAGGGTCTGAAGCCAGCTGGGGAACAGGACAGACCCTCAGAGGAAGGACTGGGCTGGAAGATGGGGTTTGGCATTTTCCTTTGGACTCTGATTGACTCCGACTGGGGTGAACTCTGCGACTTGGCTAAGTCACCCCAGTGCAGCAGTGCTCCTACATGAGAACCTGACAGCCGCTTGCCAGCCTGTGGATAATTGCTGAGAGGGGAAACTGAGGCAGAGGCTGGGCCTGCTGCCAGACTGGGTAGATTCCTACGATTGGAGGCAAGATCTGAATTTCTAATGTAAACACCATTAACAAGCAGAACCACCCCCACCCCCAACACACCCATTTTCCAGCTTTCCCTTATTGGAATCTATTCGTGGGTAGTCGTATTTGTAGTGTTCCCCATAGTGAATCTTCCCCCAGTTGTAGCTATCCCTTAATAAATCTTCTTTCTGTTTAAGGTTAGATTCTTTCTATCCTTTTTTCAGAGTAGCAGCCGTGTTAGTCTGTATCCGCAAAAAACAAAACAAAAACAAAAACCAGGAGTACTTGTGGCACCTTAGAGACTAACAAATTTATTTGAGCATAAGCTTTCGTGGGCTACAGCCCACTTCTTTGGATGCATATAGAGTGAAACATTGAGGAGATATATATACACACATACAGAGAGCATGAACAGGTGGGCGTTGTCTTACCAACTCTGAGAGGCCAATTAAGTAAGAGAAAAAAAACTTTTGAAGTGATAATCAAGATCAAACTGTCTGTACTGGGCTATCTTGATTATCACTTCAAAAGTTTTTTTTCTCTTACTTAATTGGCCTCTCAGAGTTGGTAAGACAACTCCCACCTGTCTCTGTATGTGTATATATATCTCCTCAATATTATGTTCCATTCTATGCATCCGAAGAAGTGGGCTGTAGCCCACGAAAGCTTATGCTCAAATAAATTTGTTAGTCTCTAAGGTGCCACAAGTACTCCTGGTTTTTCTATCCTACTTGTTGCTTGGAGGTAATGAATTATTCACTTGTAATATACCTGTAAATGCCAATTAGAGGCTGCTCTGCATTTTAATCTGAGCAAAACAAGTCTGTATGTGCATGCTCTTTTCAGACATTTTGTTCTTTGTGATTTTGCTGAATTTAAAGTGTTCATGAAAATTGGAGGATTCAAGAACAGAGCCTCTTCTTACTGGATCACTATACATGGAGACCCCAGCAGGGACAAAATGCCACAGGTATGTCTTATATTA
>NW_020685486.1:0-1194 GCF_002925995.2 Terrapene triunguis
GAAGTCCTCAAATCATGATTTCGGGGGAGAAAAGTGTGTGTGTGTGTCTCTGTGTGTTGCACCTGCCCATCCCCCACTGCTGCCCCCTTCCCCGCTTCAGGGACCCTCCCCCCCCCCGGCCCCCCTCAAACCCCCCCCCCCCCCCCGGCTCCCTGCGGCCCGTGTGAGGGAGGGGGAGGGGAACTGTCACTGTCTGTGTGTGTTGGACAGTCACATAAAATCCCTTCAAACTGCTCCTCCCCCTCCACTCATTTCATAGCCACAGAAAATCCCCCAGTCTGGGGGTTTGTCTCTCCTGTTACCAAAAGCACATCCTAGGAATGTAGGGCTGCTCAGGACATCAAGCTGTCATCAAGTCCAGCTCTCTCTGCCGAGGCAGGACCCAGTATGTGTAGATTATCTCTGACAGAGGTTTGTCCTACCTGTTCTTAAAAACTTCCAGGGAAAGAGACTCCAGGAACTAGGGATTTATCCAGTGAAGTGGGTGACTTTGAGCCAGACACTGAAAGATCCTTGTGCCTAAAGGCAGGTCTTCACTACGGGGAGGGGTCGATTTAAGATACGCAAATTCAGCTACACGAATAGCGTAGCTGAATTCGACGTATCGCAGCCAACTTACCCCGCTGTAGGAACCGCGGCAAAATCAACCTCTGCGGCTTCCCATCGACGGCGCTTACTCCCAACTTCGCTGGTGGAATAAGAGCGTCGATTCGGGGATCGATTGTCGCGTCCCGACGGGACGCGATAAATCGATCCCCGAGAGGTCGATTTCTACCCGCCGATTCAGGCGGGTAGTGTAGACCTAGCCTTAGTTTCCACACTGGCCACAGGAGGTTACTAGTACTCCCTCCCCAGACTCCTGGGGGCAGCCAGAAAGTTGGCTGGAACTTCTGTGAGTAAGGATGAAAGAGTTGTAAAAAGGGGTGAAGAGGTGTTCAATTGACAAGTGTGCGGCTGTTTCTGGGAAGCAGGCCCAGTATCTGAGTGTAGAACAGATGTCAGTAGCTCCTGTACAGCGCAGCTCACCTAAAACCAAATTCCGTTTTAACAAAGATAAAGTGCTTTATTCTGTGCCCTGGTTGACATTTTCCCTAGTATTTTAGTGATAGGCACTATCTCAACTGGCCGGGTGCACATAGGTGTAGGCGTAAAGAAAGGGTCATTGCTCACGTGGGTCAGAATTAGGATTACATT
>NW_020685487.1:0-3322 GCF_002925995.2 Terrapene triunguis
GAGGCGGACAGGCCTCCCTCCCCCGGGGTAAGTGAGGGAGTGTTACACGGCCCTTGGAGGGAGAGGGGCGGGGCCAGAAGTATAAAACATCAGATCCGCAGCCCATTCGGGGGAAAACCTGCAGAGGAGAAGGATGACCCGCTGGTTCCAGAGCAGCCCGAGGTGGATCCCTTGCCTAGCTCGGTCCACGGCCCCGACGCGGACGACGACTGGCCTGGAGTGCCCACTGCCGTTTACCCGGAGGAGCCGGACAAACCCTGGACACAGGAGGTACCCACCCCAGGGGAGGCAGGAAGTGGCCCAGGGGCAGCTACCATAGGGCTGGCTGCAAAGCCCAGACCCCCAGCATCGGAGTGTTGCGGCTGGATCCCTGCCGACCCTGGGGCAGCTGGTGTTGCCCCAGCCAGGGCCCTGGGCTGGGATGCGGTGGAGTAGGGAGGGCCCGCGTCCCCCTGCCCCTCCCCCTGGGTGGCTGACCCTCATTCCTCTGCAAGGGGCTCCCACTCTGAAGAGGAGTAGCCCCAGCCCCCTGAGACTGTTGTCTGCTGGCTGCCTGAGCCCTGTAAGCCCAGGCCCCCGCCTACCTTTAAGACTGAGGCTGTTACTGGCTGCCTGAGCCCAGGCAAGTCCAGTACTCAGCTAAACAGAGATCAGCCTGGAGGCGGGCTACCGCAGCCCTCCAGGGGCCTCCCTCCCCCGGGGTGAGTGAGGGAGTGTTACACGACCTAATCCAGCAATGAAATCTGCTCACCGATTCTCATGCCAGCACAGACTCCACACTGACTTTAGTCAGGTTTCAGAGTAGCAGCCGTGTTAGTCTGTATCCGCAAAAAGAACAGGAGTACTTGTGGCACCTTAGAGACTAACAAATTTATTAGAGCATAAGCTTTCGTGGGCTACAACCCACTTCTTCGGATGCATATTGAGTGAAACATATATTGAGGAGATATATATACACACATACAGAGAGCATGAACAGGTGGGAGTTGTCTTACCAACTCTGAGAGGCCAATTAAGTAAGAGAAAAAAAACTTTTGAAGTGATAATCAAGATAGCCCAGTACAGACAGTTTGATAAGAAGCAAGTGTGAGAGTACTTACAAGAGGAGATAGATTCAATGTTTGTAATGGCTCAGCCATTCCCAATCCCTTTTTAACCCTGAGTTGATTGTGTCTAGTTTGCATATCAATTCCAGCTCAGCAGTCTCTCGTTGGAGTCTGTTTTTGAAGTTTTTCTGTTTTAAGATAGCCACCCGCAGGTCTGTCATAGAATGGCCAGACAGGTTAAAGTGTTCTCCCACTGGTTTTTGAGTATTATGATTCCTGATGTCAGATTTGTGTCCATTAATTCTTTTGCGTAGAGACAACTCCCTAACAAAGCGCAGGAACAAATCTGTACAGACACATGCCTAGAACCCCGACCAGGGACATTCTATTTGCTACCCAAGATCCATAAACCTGGAAATCCTGGACGTCCCATCATCTCAGGCATTGGCACCCTAACATCAGGCTTGTCTGGTTATGTGGACTCTCTCCTCAGACCCTACGCTACCAGCACTCCTAGCTATCTTCGAGATACTACTGACTTCCTGAGGAAACTACAATCCATCGGTGATCTTCCAGAAAACACCATCCTGGCCACTATGGACGTAGAAGCCCTCTACACCAATATTCCACACACAGATGGACTACAAGCTATCAGGAACAGTATCCCCGATAATGTCACAGCTAACCTGGTGGCTGAACTCTGTGACTTTGTCCTCACCCACAACTATTTCACATTTGGGGACAATATATACCTTCAAGTCAGCGGCACTGCTATGGGTACCCGCATGGCCCCACAGTATGCCAACATTTTTATGGCTGACTTAGAACAACGCTTCCTTAGCTCTCGTCCCCTAACGCCCCTACTCTACTTGCGCTACATTGATGACATCTTCATCATCTGGACCCATGGAAAAGAAGCCCTTGAGGAATTCCACCATGATTTCAATAATTTCCATCCCACCATCAACCTCAGCCTAGATCAATCCACACAAGCGGTCCATTTCCTGGACACTACTGTGTTAATAAGCGATGGTCACATAAATACCACCCTGTACCGGAAACCTACTGACCGCTACACTTACCTACATGCCTCCAGCTTCCATCCAGGACACACCACACGATCCATTGTCTACAGCCAAGCTCTAAGATATAACCGCATTTGCTCCAATCCCTCAGATAGAGACAAGCACCTACAAGATCTCTATCAAGCATTCTTAAAACTACAATACCCACCTGCTGAAGTGAAAAAACAGATTGACAGAGCCAGACGAGTACCCAGAAGTCACCTCCTACAAGACAGAGCCAACAAAGAAAATAACAGAACACCATTAGCTGTCACCTTCAGCCCCCAACTAAAACCTCTCCAGCGCATCATCAGAGATCTACAACCTATCCTGAAAGATGATCCTTTACTCTCACAGATCTTGGGAGACAGACCTGTCCTCGCTTACAGACAACCCCCCAACCTAAAGCAAATACTCACCAGCAACCACACATCACTGAACAAAAACACTGACCCTGGAACCTATCCTTGTAACAAAGCCGATGCCAACTCTGTCCACATATCTATTCAAGTGACACCATCATAGGGCCTAATCACATCAGCCATACCATCAGGGGCTCGTTCACCTGCACATCTACCAATGTGATATATGCCATCATGTGCCAGCAATGCCCCTCTGCCATGTACATTGGCCAAACCGGACAGTCTCTACGCAAAAGAATTAATGGACACAAATCTGACATCAGGAATCATAATACTCAAAAACCAGTGGGAGAACACTTTAACCTGTCTGGCCATTCTATGACAGACCTGCGGGTGGCTATCTTAAAACAGAAAAACTTCAAAAACAGACTCCAACGAGAGACTGCTGAGCTGGAATTGATATGCAAACTAGACACAATCAACTCAGGGCTAAATAGGGATTGGGAATGGCTGAGCCATTACAAACATTGAATCTATCTCCCCTTGTAAGTATTCTCACACTTGCTTCTTATCAAACTGTCTGTACTTGGCTACCTTGATTATCACTTCAAAAGTTTTTTTTCTCTTACTTAATTGGCCTCTCAGAGTTGGTAAGACAACTCCCACCTGTTCATGCTCTCTGTATGTGTGTATATATATCTCCTCAATGTTTCACTCTATATGCATCCGAAGAAGTGGGTTGTAGCCCACGAAAGCTTATGCTCTAATAAATTTGTTAGTCTCTAAGGTGCCACAAGTACTCCTGTTCTTTTTGCGGATACAGACTAACACGGCTGCTACTCTGAAACCG
>NW_020685488.1:0-2076 GCF_002925995.2 Terrapene triunguis
GATGAGTCCGTGCTTTCCGAGCTGCGCTCCAAAAGACGGAATGCAAAGACCTATGAGAAGATCTCTAAAGCCATGGCAGAGAGAGGCTACAGCCGGGATGCAACGCAGTGCCGCGTGAAAATCAAGGAGCTGAGACAAGGCTACCAGAAGACCAAAGAGGCAAACGGACGCTCCGGATCCCAGCCCCACACATCCCGTTTCTACGAGGCACTGCATTCCATCCTAGGTGCGGCCGCCACCACTACCCCACCCCTGACCGTGGACTCTGAGGATGGGATATTGTCCGCGGCCGGTTCCTCAGCGGACGGGGAAGAGGAGGAAGGAGATGAGGAGGACGAGGCAGTAGACAGCGCTTACCACGCTGATTTGCCCGACAGCCAGGAGCTCTTCATCACCCTGACAGAGATCCCCTACCAACCCTCCCCAGCCGTTATCCCAGACACAGATTCAGGGGAAGGATCAAGCAGTAAGTGTTTTAAATATCTAAACATTTATTTACAACATAACTGGCATATTTAAAATATTAACAATAGCTAAAGTGCTTTAAAACATGTAAACATTTATTTACAACAAAACAGGAAGATTTAAAATATTAACAGTGGGTAAAGTGCTTCAAAACATGTAAACAGGAAAGTCAAACAAAACGGGAATCTGTGCAAAGTGTATCATGATTAGTCTGTCTTTGGGCACCTCAATATATAGTCCGAACCATTTTCAAAAAATTTCACAATGTCCGCTTCATGATTATAGTGCCCAAAACGCTGCACTCATTTGTCCCTCCAAGGGCACCTAAGCCAAGAACTGGTCAATGTAACCGGGGATAGAGGCGACATCCTCCGGGGAGAACTCCTCATACGCCTCCTGCAGGTGTTTTTCCAGCCTCATGAGCAGGTTCCTGGGCAGGGAGAGCTTATTAGGCCCCCCGTGGTAGGACACGTTTCCCTGCCACAACGCCAGCAGGTACTCCGGGATCATGGCCTTGCAGAGCATTGCAGCAAATGGCCCCGGTTTCTGCAGGCTGTCCCGGAGCATCTTCTCCTTCTGGCTCTCCAAGACCTTCAGGAGGGTGATGTCTGGCATGACTCCCTGCTGTGAATTAGGTAGGGGAAAGTTAGTATTGGGACTGCTTGCCCGTCCCTTTACAGAACTGCAACCGCCGGTTTACAGCCACGCGGTTTACAGCCGCGAGGGGGTGGGACAGGGCCAGAGTTCATGCTTGCAGGATTGCTGCCAGCAGAGACTCGCATTGCTTTCTATGTGAAAGGAGGCCAGTGCCACTCTTAAAGTTTTAAGCGGCCACAAGTCTACGGCTTACCATGTTTGCCATCTAGACAAAGTCCGGTGTCCTGCCCTGCTCCTCAGCTCGCCACAGCAAGACCGCAGGCACTGTAGGCGAGGGCCGAAAATTCGACCTTGTCCTCAGTGCGCGTGTGATAGGTGCTCTGCATGGTCTTGTTCACAGAGAAAGACTATATTCTCTGTTCACAGATACATTGATCTGTCTCAGGAATTCACTCCCTTTTTCCAATTCCCACAGCCACATCTGCCCAGAGGCTAGCGCACATTAGGAGGAGGAAGAAGAGGACACGGGAAGACATGTTTGCTGAACTAATGGGATGCTCCCGAGCACAGGCAGCCCAGCAGACACAGTGGAGGGAGAACTTGTCCCAAATGCACCGGGCAAACATTGAACGGGAGGAGAGGTGGCGACAGGAGGACAGGCAGGCTACTCAAACGCTGCTTGGACTAATGAGGGAGCAAACGGACACGCTCTGCCGCCTTGTGGATGTTCTGCAGGACCGGAGGCAGGAGGAGAGAGCCCCGCTGCAGTCTCTCTGTAACTGCCCTGCCCCGCCACCAAGTCCCATACCCCCCTCACCCAAAGTCCAAACACGGAGGGGTGGAAGGGGCCGTGAAAAATTTCACTCCACCCCTGCGGACTGCTCTACCACTAGAAGGCTCTCATTCCCCAAAATTTGAAAAGTCCTTTCCTACCCGCCTCACACAAGACCCCGTCCAAGTTTCACCCCCCCGTTCCATGTGCGGTTGTTAATAAAGAATACGTTTCTGTTCATT
>NW_020685489.1:0-1377 GCF_002925995.2 Terrapene triunguis
TTGAGCAGTGTAAATTGGGCGGGGCAAAAGGACTTGAGGAAGGATTATAAGGAAGTGAGGGTCTGAAAGGAGCCCCCCACCTCACCTGTTTATTTCCAGACTTTGTGACATTAGCATTGTTGGGCCATTTCTTGGCTTTTTTGAGAAAAGGGGCGAATTTTCCACGGCCTCCACCATCCCCTTACAGCCGGCCCTTCGCCACACCATGTTCCGTCGGAGCGGGATAGGTCACAAGTAAGATTTCACTTCAAATCTCAAAAAAGCCAAGTAGAAATCATTCTGGGGGATTTTACTGTGACTAAGAGAAACAGAACCTCAACCCTTCTTAAAGGGGGGTCGCTCAGCCACAGGCACCAAAAGACGCCCCTAGTTTAAGCGTGAGAGGGATAAGACCTTACACCCTGGTTACAGGGCAGTCATTTAGCCTGGCGTATCAAAGTGACCTGTGGCTTAATTAGCATGGCAAAGGAGACCCAAACCCTCGTTACAGGGTGGTCCCTAAGCCGGGGGCGTTGCAATGGGCCAGAGCGAAAAGCGCAGAAAAGGAGAGACCTCCGTTCCCTCAGGAGAGGGTGGTCTCGTTGCCCAGCAAGTGCCAACGGCCCAAGAGGAGTTAGAAAGGGGAGACCTGCACCCTTCTTACAGGGAGAGGTCAATGGCACAGGGCATTTGAAAGGCTAGGTCCTAAGGAGCTCAAACCCACAGAGACCTCAACCCTTCTTAAAGGGGGGTCGCTCAGCCTCAGCTATGGAAGGGGACCCAGAAAGCATTTTGGTTGGCGAGGAATGGACCTTGATCCTTGTTTACAGGGAGGTCCTTTTACCGGGCACCTCAAGGGGGATTAAGCGTGTGCGGAGAAGTGTCGATCCCGAGCCCTCGGTACAGGGGTGCGGTGTGTGCAGTGTACTCAGCCTTTGGCCGTGGCTTTTTCTTCCCTTTTCCTGCAGTTGCTTTGGTGCTTGTGTTGTCTTGTCCATTTTGTCCTTTGAGTTGCTAGAAAGAGAGAGAAAGAAAGAGAGAGGGGAAGCGGGTTAGGTGTGGCTCAGTAGACAGCACCATTGCAAGGTACTCGCCCCACCTGGAAATTACCCTCATTCCTACTTTTCGGCACCGACCTCTGGCAGAGTGCAGCAGAGCTTGTGGCAGAACGCGGGTCCAGGTGAATGCAGAGGACGCTGGCTTTGACTTGGCTGAGTGCGTGAGTGAGGAGGGCACGGGACAGCTAGTAGGACAAACCCTGAACCCTCTCAAGAGGCTGGTTTCTAGAACTACCTTCCAGTGTTACCTTGTGAAAGGCAGGGAAAGACCCACACCCTAGTTAGCCCTAGTTAGAGGGAGCTCACTTTAGACCTTGGCATTAAGAGGGCCAATGCAGAG
>NW_020685489.1:1477-1886 GCF_002925995.2 Terrapene triunguis
CCGCTGAGTCTCCCCTTTCCGATCAATCCTCCATCCCTCAGCGACACCCTTCCCGACTTACCTTCCTACCCCACCAAGAAAATGACAACTTTGTGCCCCCTAACCTTTACCAGAAAAGACACCTCTTACTTGTGACGCGGTCCCGTTAGTAGGGTTAGGTGCACCCACGTGCCGGCTCTGAATACCACCGCATCTACCTACAGCACCTGAGCATCAACACATTTCAGAAAGGACCGCCACATCAATCCCTTCAAACGTAGCCCTAGGAATCTCCTCTGTCTCTCACCAAAGAGACGCAAGGCCTGGAATTAGGACACAACTTACGGAGCTGTCCGAATCGCTACAGTTAACACTCATCAGTCCAACAGTGTCGTTCTTGTGCACAAGAACACAAAGGGTCAAAGTTGTG
>NW_020685490.1:0-3022 GCF_002925995.2 Terrapene triunguis
ACTTCAAAAGTTTTTTTTCTCTTACTTAATTGGCCTCTCAGAGTTGGTAAGACAACTCCCACCTGTTCATGCTCTCTGTATGTGTGTATATATATCTCCTCAATATATGTTTCACTCTATATGCATCCAAAGAAGTGGATTGTAGCCCACGAAAGCTTATGCTCTAATAAATTTGTTAGTCTCTAAGGTGCCACAAGTACTCCTGTTCTTTTTGCAGATACAGACTAACACGGCTGCTACTCTGAAACCATTAATTAAGATGATGCTTAATGTTAAATAGCCAATGGGCAAGTAGAAAATATTTAATTATGGTAAAAATGTAAAATTAATGGATTTAATAATTAAGGGACATTATTATAATTGATTATAAAAAGCAGACTGATTTTTAGATATTCATGCCCATCCCATTAGGGTACCATTAGAGAAAGAAAGGATTGACCTGTTCCCCTAGTTCAAGGATTGATCACCCCTGGATGCATTATTGCATCTTAGAATGTGAGTATCAGTGCACTGTATGATTATGTTGCAATGCTGCTTTGCTTAATTAACTATTTTATATTAAATATATATCTTTTAATTTTATCACTGATTCTCTCATTCACAGTCCTCCCCTAAATTAAATTATGTGTCACCACCCTGGACGCTTTAACCTTAACAAATTCAGTTTGGTTTTATTCCTTATATTTAAATTGGGAATTCACAAATCACGTTACAGTATCACCAAATGCCACCTTCCTCGAAATAAATTGTTAGAACTGGCTTAAAAAAGCAGCTGTACTGACTTCAGACAGTGCCTTTGAGCCTTCTCAATGTATAGGCAATATGGAGCTCTCTGGTTAATGTTTTTCCCTCTTTTTTTCTTTAAATGAGAACTCTAAACGCAAATGCTAACACTCAGGGACATTAGAAACAAGCCTAAAAGTGTGGAGTGTCTCTTCAACATGCAGAGTTCCCTGACCCCATTGAGTCATCTATGTGGAGTTCCTGTGTCTCTGCATTATGTTATGGCTCACCAGGCCTATGTTCACTATATGTTTCTGACTGCTGCTGCCAAATTCCCCAAATGTTGTGGTTCATTGAGAAGTAGGTCCCCCAAGCAAAAGAACGATGATGACATCTCTGACATCTTACAGTGGAAATTCCTGCAGGGATTCCTTGGAAGATGATTCCGTAGAGAGTAACTGACCTCCAAGCTTCTCCTCTTTTCTTCTGTAAACTGCCCTCTCACAATCTGCAGAGTCCAATTGTTGCAGTGCCCCACAGAGCTGTGACAGAAGTGGGGGATGATGTCATAAGGGTGACACTTTCCTTCTTCTCTCTCTTAAGCATATATTGATAGATCTGAGGCCATTCGGTTCGAAGAAGAAAATGGAATAAGCAACCTCCAGTCATTTATTTCAGATAGTCCCCGGTCTGAATAAGAGGCCAGATTCTCTGCTGAAGCTGTGCCCATGTACACAGCTAAAGATCTGGACCAAGGACAAGAATATTTACAGGAAAACATTTTTTCCATCTTAAGTTTCTATTTGGATTTGTTTTGACTCACTAAGTGCCATATATTTCAATCTTCACTCATGCATACTCCACTGACTGCAGGGTCAGGCCACATTCAAAATGATGTGGGGTTGGGAAAGCAGGAATATTAAGTTTTACCCCCAAATTAATTAAATTGTTTAGTATTTTCCAAAAAATTGAGGGTAAGTAAGGAGACGGAGTTTCCCCTTTATCAATGGCTTCACAGTTGCTTCAGTAAAGGGTAAAATCCCCTTATTGATTTTGATTATCCTCATTTTCATTTGCACTTGGGTTCCTTCCTTTAGTCATGTAGGAAAGTGGTGACATAAATTAAACTGCTACATTTAATGAAAATTGCTGGAAGATTCTTGGAATTAATTCCAATAGGACTTAAGCACAACTAAAAAACCCTGTACGTACATAGCCAGGGCCGGCTCTAGGCACCAGCAAAGCAAGCAGGTGCTTGGGGCGGCAAATTTGCAGGGGCGCAAGAATCCAGCATGGGAGCTGAGAACCAACAGGGAGTCCTGGGAGCTGTAGTTCCTTGATTAGCTCCCTGCCTATAGAGCCAGCCCTGGAGCAGGGAAAGAACTACATTTCCCAGCATTCCCTCGGCCGCAATTAACAGGAAAGGGAGGGGGAAGGAGTGTAGAACTGAAACCTCATGCTACAGCTTGCTGTAAATGGTAGGAACAGAGCCAGCTCTAGGTTTTTTGCCGCCCCCCACCTCAGCCCTGGGCTCCCCCCACACCCCTGTGTTGCCCCAGCCCTGGATTCTCCCCTGCCCACACCCCCTGCTGCCCCAGCTCTGGCCCCCACCTGCATCCCCCTGCTGCCCCAGCCCTGGGTTCTCCCCCCACCCGCACCCCCTGCCGCCCTAGCTCTGGCCCCCACCCGCACCTCCTGCCGCCCCAGCCCTGGGCTCTCCCCCCACCCGCATCTCCTGCCACCGCAGCCCTGGGCTCTTCTCCCCCCACCACCCTGCACCCGCACTCCCTGCCGCCCCAGCTCTGGCCCCCACCTGCACCTCCTGCCGCCCCAGCCCTGGGCTCTCCCCCAAAGAAAGAATTGGGTGGACTAAATGGACATTGCACCTCTCTATCTGAAGCCTAGCAAGGCAGGTACGTGGATCCCACTAGAATTTAAAATGAAAAGTAAGGGAGGGGAGGCTCTACTAGACTGGGCAGCTTTAGATACAGTACCAGGCACATACCGGTAGGAGGATTTACACTTCTGAGCCATGGAAGCAGAAATTGACTTTTCTTTTCCAGATTTAGCTAATATTCAGAAAGAGAATCCAGCACCTGCCTTCCAGATTTGAACACCCTCAAAATTCAGGAGTGCTCAAGCTCAATTTGGGCAGCTGTTACTTCATTTCTCCCAAATCAAATATACTGATCCACTGTAACTTGCTGTAGGAAAAAGTAGAATAAATTGAGCAAGAAATGCTTCCCAGTGGTTTTTAGGACTGGAATTGCTATTTTCAACAGCGATTGCTTTTTTTTTT
>NW_020685491.1:0-1115 GCF_002925995.2 Terrapene triunguis
CGGACGCACAGGGCGGCTACGACGCACAGCCCCTGAAGGCTGAGCCACGGAGCAAGGAGCTGGGAGCGCGCCCCACCGGCACAGACATCAGCTAAGTACCTTACTCCGGGGTTCTCGTCTGGGGGGGGTGGGGACACGCCCTAGTTTCCTGGACCATCTCAGGGGCTTCTGAGCTAGGGAGGTAGCTAAATGGTCTGGGCAGGAAGGCAGATGTGAGCAAGGGCTGGGTGAGAGAAAGGGGGGGTGTGGGCGGGGGCATGGGTGAGGATGGGAGGAAGGGGTGTGTGGGCAGGGGTCAGGATAGAGCCAGCCCATCCTCCCCCCACCCCACAAAATTCCCCTCATCCCCCCCATAACCCCTCCCTCCCTTCTCCACACCACAAAATCAAAGTCCTCGGCCTCCCACCACGACCAAATCCCTCCCTCCCCTAGGACCCCATCTGGCTCTCACTACCTCCCTGTGACGGGGTTGGGGACTCACCACCACAGCGCCTCCTACTGGTTGTCTCGGGAAGTAGCTGTGTCCAGTGGAGCGCCCCCTCCGGGTGGTGTCCCGTCCGTCGTCTTGCCCTCGGTTGGCTTCTGAGCCCGCGTCGCTCCCAACTCGCGGCGTCCTCATCTGGACCACAGCCCTCCAGCAGTGCCCCTTAGTCCATCCACACCCCCTTCCGGGGCAGGGGGGTCAATCAGCAGTCTCTTTATGCCCCCACCATGTCCAACCACACACCCCAGAGTCTAATCCCTCTTGTCAGGGATCTGGTGTAGTCTATACTGGCTGCTCCCTAGGGCTGATGGCCGGGTGTACTGCAAGGGGGGAAAGGAGGGACCCAGGCCGCCCACTACTCTGGGTCCCAACCCAGGGACCCTCTAGTGGCAGCCGTCCTGCCCTCCTTCTCTGCCTCCATCTGTCCACGTCCCTGGGTCGCTTTCCCTTCGGCCCCTCGCACCGGCTAGGCCCTTCCCCTCAGGGCCTGCAGCCTGGCAGACACCGGGCTGGAGTTCCCTTCCCCTCCCCTGGGCCTGCCCAGCCCTGCGCTGTCCCGGGTGCTAGTCTCCCAACTGTGGAGACAGACCTTCCCCTCTCAAAGACCTGGGACAAACTGCCATGCCTCTCG
>NW_020685492.1:0-10243 GCF_002925995.2 Terrapene triunguis
CAAGAGTTTTTGTTTATTTAAAGCTGCCTTTTGGGTTCTTTTTTTTTATCTTCCATTTTTTTGAAACCTTTGGTGAAGCTGGCGAAGCTTGTAACTTGTACAAATACAATACTTGCATTGTATTTCTAGTGATCCACAAAAAGATCATGTCATTCTCACCTGGGAAAAGAATCCAAAGCAAAACAGAGAAAATCCTCATGGTCCTGGTTCCCTCGGAGGGTGACTCTCTCCTCTGGTAGATCTGGGTTCAACAGGAGATCGCAGGGACCCTCTTCCTTTTGTGAGAGTTGAAAATGAAACCCCAAGACTCACTGACCAGTTCTATAGCATGAAGTGTCCAGGTCTGGCAGCTGCCCCACTTCCCTTTGAAAAGACTGTTGTTTGACCATAGAAAGAAGTTGCTCAACCTACATTCTAAGATGATTGGTGTTTGCTTCTTTTTAAAAAAAGGAGAAGCATGATTAGAGGAAATGTCACTATCACTGAGAAAAAAGCTGGGCCACAGTTCCCATCCTCTGAAGGTTTCTGAAAAGTTTTACTGATTGCGATGCTAAGACTTTGTCTACACTGCGGTTTAGCCGCGGACATAGTTACAGCGATTAGAGCTGAACTGGTGCAAACCCAGGACTGCCAACTTCAAGCATTCAAAAATCACATGATCAAAGAGTTCAAGCTTGTGGCTCTCATATCCAGGTACCAACATGACTACAACAAAACAGCAAAACCCACTATGTGTCAATATCACATGTCAAGATATACAAAATAAATATCCGAAAACCAGAAAGATCTGTTGTTCTGTATAGCATATTGAAGCTGAATTTTTTTGGCCCAAATCATGTGATGTGACATAGTGTGACAAACGTGTGGGGGTGTGTGTGTTGTATTTCAGGAAACTTGGAAGGAAACAAAATGTCGCCAGTACCTAAAAAGAAGATGTCAGGTGCACAGAACAGGAACCAAAAGCTGAGAGAATGACTGCAATGAAGAAAGATGCAGACGCAATGAAAAAATACTTGAAATCTGTTAACAACAACCCGTGCAGTAGTAGCCAGATGGTCACAGTGGAGACATCAGAGGAGAAGTGCATAGGTCATCCACAATTCAACATTCAAGAATCATTGCAAGAGAAACAAAGAGACCCAAACAAAATGGAAATTCTTTATCTAGACCAGAATATACTGATCCAACGAGTGATAGAGGTGAAACAATTCCCACTATAGGCGCTGGTGATGCCATTTCTGATCCTGCTTTATGGCCCAATCTAACACCTAGAATTCGAGATCTGCTAGCGACCAACGGTCCACCAAAAGTGAAGGATGTGGATTTTCCTCTGGATAAGCAGAATCGCCATTTTTCTATGAAGTTCTTATGCAGAAAGCTTGAAAACGGTGAAGTTGTGAAGCGGCGCTGGCTGCTTTACCCAGAATCCACTGACCTGGCTTTCTGTTTCTGCTGCAAGATCTTTGGCTTGAATCCAAAATCATCCCTAGCATTTGAGGAGTCAACTGATTGGAAGCACACGTCTCAGATTCTCATGTGTCATGAAAAGTCCATAGTCATTTCAATTCCTTCCAAACGTGGGTCAAAGCAGAGCAAAGGTTAAAATAGGATAATTGCATTGACATGGAGCTTCAACGTGTGATTAAACCAGAGACAAAACAGTGGGAGAATGTTATAAAGAGACTCGTGATTATAATACTTTATCTTTCTAAAAATAACATGGCTTTCTGAGGTTCGTCTGACAGGCTCTTCACGGGAACAACAGGAACTTCCTGGGTTTGGTGGAGTTACTAGGAAAGGACAACCAAGTAATGAAGGGACGTTTCCAATGCATACTTTCCAGGGAGGTGATGGATCACTGCTGCAGAAAAAGAATCCAGAATGAGATCATTGAATTGTTGGTGAAGAAAGGGCTGCAAGACATTATTAAAAGGTTAAGGAGTGCCAAGTACTACTCCGCGATATTGGGCTGCACTTCAGATGTGAGCCATTCCGAAAAGATGTCTTGCACTGTTAGGTTCCTTGACACTTCAGATGGCAAAGTGACAATTCAGGAGCACTTTATTGGTTTTAAAACAGTGGACGAGTCCACCCAGAAAGGACTAACTGATACTATACGCACTACTCTGAAGGAATCTGACATTAATATCCTAGACTGCCGGGGCCAGGGTTATGACAATGGTGCAAACATGAAGGGGAAAAACAAGGGTATACAGGCAAGACTCCTTAATTAAAACCCAAGAGCATTTTTCGTTCCATGTGGATGCCACTCGCTCAGTCTTGTGGTGCGGGATGCTGCAACATCTTCAGTGGAGACCATGTCCCTCTTCGGCATTCTGCAAAGGATCTACGTTCTGTTCTCTCCCTCTGGTCATCGTTGGAAGATTCTCACAGATCACGTCAATACCACTATGAAGCCAGTATGTGAAACACGTTGAGAGTGCAGATTTGATGGCATTAAAGCTTTTCAATACCAAACAGCTGAAGTTTACGATGCCATCATCGCATTGGCTGAGTCGGAGCAAGTACCTGCTGGTATCCGTCATGAGGCATTTAGCCTGGCATGTCATCTAACTGAATTCAAGATTCTTTTCTCTATTGTGCTGTGGTATGATATCCTTTTTCAAGGCACTGTGGTGAGCAAAAGCATGCAAAGCAAGAAAAACATTGACATTGTTGCAGCCACAAACTTGATAAATGCCTGTCGTAACTATATACAGGGAAGTTGGGTACGAAGGAGCTCTGACAACAGCTAAGGAAATCGCTGAAAATCTTGATGTTGATATAGTTATAGTGTTCAAAGAAGCCCCACATGTCCATCGTAAAAAGCATCAGTTCAGCTATGAATGTGAAGATGGAACAGTTAAGAATCCAGAAGTCAAGTTCAAAATTGAATTTTTCATCCAGCTTTTAGACACTGTGTAAGTGTCTCTGGAAGAACGGTTTGAGCAAATGAATCAACATGTGAACCTTTGGGGCTTTCTATATAACATGACCAGACTCCCTGACAAAGAAACTTTGATGAAGCACTGTAAAGACCTTCATTGTGTGTTGACATACAGAAAGAGTTCTGACATTAATGGCCTCGACCGCTGCAAAGAACTTTGCTATCTCAAAAGTCTGCTTCCAATGGACTGTAGTGCTCCTCAAGAAGTTCTACAATTTATTTACAACAATCAACTTCATGGCAACTTCCCAAACAGTTGGCTAGCACTCAGAATCATAGAACTCATAGATTCATAGAACTGGAAGGGACCTCGAGAGGTCATCTAGTCCAGTCCCCGACACTCAAGGCAGGACTAAGTATTATCTAGACCATTCTTGACAGGTGTTTGTCCAACCTGCTCTTAAAAATCCTCAATGATGGAGATTCCACCACCTCCTTAGGCAATTTATTCCAGTACTTAACCACTCTGACAGTTAGGAAGTTTTTCCTAATGTCCAGCCTAAACTGCCCTTGCTGCAATTTAAGCCCATTGATTCTTGTCCTATCCTCAGAGGTTAAGAAGAACAATTTATCTCCCTCCTCCTTGTAACAACCTTTTATGTACTTGAAAACTGTCATCATGTCCCCTCTCAGTCTTCTCTTCTCCAGACTAAACAAACCCAATTTTTTCAATCTTCCCTCATAGGTCATGTTTTCTAGACCTTTAATCGTTTTTGTTGCTCTTCTCTGGACTTTCTCCAATTTGTCCACATCTTTCCTGAAATGTGGCACCCAGAACTGGACACAATACTCCAGTTGAGACCTAATCAGCGCGGAGTAGAGAGGAAGAATTACTGCTCATGTCTTGCTTCCAATACTCCTGCTGATGTTTGGTTATTTTTCAACAGTGTTACACTGTTGACTCATATTTAGCTTGTAATCCACTCTGACCCCCCACTCTGATCCTGTTAACCATGCCCGTATCAGTGGCGAGCAGTGAATGGAGCTTCTCGAAGTTGAAGCTCATAAAAACATATTTGCGATAGACCATGGGAGATGACAGGCTATCTTCACTGGCCACCCTGTCTATGGAGAATGCTGTGGCTCAAAATATAGACCTGTCCCAAGCAATATCAAAGTCTGCAGCAGCGAAGGCACGCAGGGTTTTGCCTTCTGAATCTTAGACTCTTGGTGAACAACATTTTTTATTTGTGGTTATTCATTAGTTTAGTGTTTAATTTAATATTTAGTTTATTTCTCACTTAGCTATAGTGTTATTTTTATGACTTACATAGTTCATTATTTGAATAAAATTGAATGCAATTGAATCAATTTTTGTGTCATTTCCTCTTTTGTATTTTTCTTAGTAAATTATAAAAACTTTTGAGATTACAGCTTTATTTCTGAAATTTCCACTAACACTACTACATACCTCCACTCAAAGGGCACCAAAATACAAATTCGCCCAGGGCACCATTCTCCTGACGGCCGGCCCTGCTGCGGCTGGCCTGTGCTACCTGACTTGGGCTAAGGAGCGCGGCTACGGGGCTGTGTAATTGCGGGATAGACATGCGGGCTCAAGCTGTAGCCTGAGCTCTGGGACCCTCCCACCTTGCAGGGTCCTAGAACCCTGGCTCCGGCTCCAGCCCAAGCCTGAACGCCTCCACTGCAGTTAGACAGACCCTTAGCCTGAGCCCTGCGAGCCCAAGTCAGCTGGCACAGGCCAGCCACAGTTTTTCATTGCAGTGGAGACCAGTGGCTCTCAACCTGTGGCCCAATCAGCACACAGCTGTGGCCCCTGTGACATCCTCAGGGCCATACAGGTAGTATGTATATTGTGTGGATGTGGCCCATATAACACACAGAGAGCTGCATATGCGGCCCACAATGGTAAATAGGTTGAGAACCACTGGTCTAGACATACCCACTGAGGCTTCAGCTGTGTGTCTACATCACTTACTATTACTATATGGTAGCACTGATATTATCCCCCCTCCCCAGCATTCAAAAATCATGTGTAGGTCCTCAGCAACCATAAGATTGGCTTTAAAATCTCAAGAGTTTTTGTTTATTTAAAGATGCCTTTTGGGTTCTTCTTTTTTATCTTCCATTTTTTGAAACCTGAGGATGCACTTGGGTCACCTTTTCAAATTGTTTTTTTTTCCTAAGGAAAGCTGAGATTCTCCCATCATCCCAGGAATCCAGGAGCTGGGGCTTTAAACAAACCCCCCTACGTTGTGAGTCTTGCACTAAAATCACGAGAGTTGGTAACAGCTGAATGGATCTGGTGGGAGTTGGGGCAGCCGAATGGATCTGGTGGGAGCTGTGCAGGCGGGGGAGGAGGGGGGCGGTGCAGCATGGAGGTGGGGGGGCAGAATTTAAAAAAGAATGGAGCTCCTGTGGGCAAAATAGGGAGAAGGAGCAGATTCGCCACTCCCCACCCCCAGCATCATTACTCAACGTGGGGTTACTGGAGGTGCTGGGGGTGGGTGGTACTAGGAACCCTAGTGGAGCACATGGTGGAGATGAGGCTAGGAAGGAATGGCTGGAGGGCATAAGGGGAAAATATGGAAACTGTAAGGGAGAAGGAGAAGAGGGAAAGTCTCCAAGTATGAAGACTGGAATATACCATGCGCCTCACTCACCCCCCATTTACTGTGTCTCTTTTCTAGAGGTGTGTGTGAGAGAGAGAAAGGATGAAAGTAACTCTGAGTCTAATTGATCAGTGAAATGGCTCAGATAAAGTCACAGGTTTCAAGGGAAAACCATGAACTTCTCAGCTGGAAGGACCAGAAATCACCGCATCGAAGCTTTTTTCCTATCTTTTCTTTAAAATGCCTCAAAAGAAAATTGCCTCCCTTTGGGACAGTCACATTTGCTGCTGGACTTTACAGAGTCTTCAGCTTTTCTGAAACCTGAAACATTTATTTTTCTCATCTGGTGTCTCATTGCCTGTTCTCTGTTCTCTCCCCCTGCCCCTGTTACACAGTCTATAAAGCAGAAGGTGGAAATGAACAAGAAAGAGAGTATGTGTAACCAGTGAGCTGCTGGGGTAGCCTTTGAGACCTTATCCACCTGGTTCGCAAGGACTCAGCTTGACCCCAAATGCATCACTGAGGTTTCTTTCTTGGCATACAATCAAACTATACTTCAGTTGATCAGGCTCAAGTGTAGAGGGTGGGTACAGGGCATACCACACATCCAATGCACATAATCATGAATCAGCTTCTAGACACACTTACACTTAATACTACTGGTTAATAGATCAGATCACACACTCTATGATTGGTCCACTAATTTTTGTAGCCAATCCCTGTCTAGATCATGAACTGTTCACATGCTGCAAGCAATCACGTGTTGCTTACTATCCTATGATCTCCTAGCTACATCTTTTACATATTTACAAGGCTACTGTCAAGTCATGCTTTGTTCATTGGTTCATGTTCTTGCTCAGAACAGATCAACATGGACTACAATTCAATGGGTGAGAATTTTGGTCCCTGTAATGTTCCAGTAATTTAATGTAAAATATTTTATGTATTTACTTACTTATCTAAAACATAAGAAATTGTATCCAGGGCTCCAGGTGCATTTGCCATAAACTAAAAATACAAACAAACTAGTACAAACAAAACACAGCAGCCTTCCCAAGTCTAGGAAGGGGTTAAAAAGAATATTTGTCAATAATATGTGTGCTTGCAGTTACATCATTCACCCAGTAGGTGTCTGTGTTAACTGTACATTGTCCCAGAGAGGGTATGGGGCTGGGTAAGCAACCAGGCAAGCTGGGACTCAAGCTGTGTAGAAGTCTGTCTCCCTGTGCAGCAGTTGTGTCTGTTTTCTTTTATAAATGTCTTTGCTTTAGGAAAAAACGTGATTCCACTAGCATGATCCCGAGCCTCAATGCACAAATCCCAGTTCTTAGTACACCCCACTTCCCCAGAAGCCTGGAAAATGAGATGGCCTTTACAGTGTCAACGTGTCTGGGATAATCCAGATGAAGGGAGAGAGGGAATTCCACGCACACGATCCCTTCTGGAGAACACCTGGTGGCAGCTCCCGCATTTCACCTGAGGTCACTGTGACTATGTAGAGCCCAGCTGACTTGGGGCAGCCTCTGTCACTGCTGGTTCTGACCCTGTATTTGGTTCTGGGACTTCAGTGGATTTACACTTCCTTACATATCCTGGCCTGGGAAACATCGAGACAGACACCTCCAGCAGACTTCATCTCTGAGAAGGGGGGTGGGAAATAGCTTCACTTGTCATGAGAAGAAAATCAGGGCCATGGTGTGGGATATTTGGTGCAAAGCTGGAAAATGAATCCTCCTTCTGCTGGTTCCGATCCGTTTCTAAGAGCTAGCAGAGAGGCAGTTCCTGAGCTGCAAGGAAAACAACGACACCACCAGTGACTGGAGGAGAAACACTTCATGCTGGGAGCTTTTTGTTCATAGCCATCGTGGGGTGTGTCTGGTTCTATGAATTCCTGATCAGGGCTATAGAGCAGCGAGGATGTCTCCCTATTCACACACAGACTCATCACAGTCCTATGTAAAGGTTTCGGTCAAATCATGGCCCTGCTAGTACACCAGAGGGGAATAAGGGGGTGTAACTTAGGTATCCGTGCAGGAGAGGAAGCAGACACAGCCGAGCACAGGACAGGTAGAAGCTAAAGGTTGGGGAATGTGTGGATCATTGGCTCCACCTCCACAATGAACCTGGCAGTGTAGCTGAGCCGATTCACCACTGGAAGTTCTCCACATCAGTTATAGAGCTGGCGGTTTGCTCCATCCCTGAAGCAGGGGGGAGAATGGAAGGGACATTGTAACTTGGGCAGTAATGATCTGCCTCCCAGGGTGCTCCAGGGGCAATGCAACAACTCTCTGCCCCTTATTCTACTCACAGTAGAGCTATAATTGAGCCCTTGGTATTCAAGAGAAGACTGAGAACATTCCCATGGAGCGTGTCACCCCATAGTGGGACTGTTGGACGCTCTCACCTTGTCTGTCTGGCACCATCTCCCTGTGGCTCCTCCTGTAGCGTACGCTCATCCAGATTACAGCACAGACTATGCACAGGAAGAGGAGACCCTTCAATAACATCAGGAGCAGGAAACAGATGACGATGGGTTGGAATCTATGCAGTGGAAATAAAATAGAAACTCTAAAGCTCTGTAAATTTGACCAAATTCTTCCCAATAAAACATTCTGGGGCTGCTCTCTGGCTGAAGATGTGCACAGAGTTTCCTTGTAGAACAGGGGTGGCCAACCTGAGCCTGAGAAGGAGCTAGAATTTACCAATGTACATTGCCAAAGAGCCACAGTAATACGTCAGCAGCCCCCCATCAGCTCCCCCACCCTGCTCCCAGCACCTCTCGCCCACCGGCAGCCGATCAGCACCTCCCCCTCCCTCCTCGCACCTCCCGATCAGCTGTTTTGTGGCGTGCAGGAGGCTCGGAGGGGGAGGAGTGGAGGGGGGAGGAGCGAGGGCACTGCAGGCTCAGG
Organism: Terrapene triunguis; assembly: GCF_002925995.2. NCBI lineage: Eukaryota > Metazoa > Chordata > Testudines > Emydidae > Terrapene > Terrapene triunguis. Next base: position 8,430 of record NW_020685492.1, read on the forward strand.
GGAGGGGGCAGGAAGGGGTGGAGTGGGGTCAGGATCTGTGGCAGAGCCAGGGGTTGAGCAGGGAGCACCCCCTGGCACATTGGAAAGTTGGCGCCTGTAGCTCCAGCCCCGGAGTCGGTGCCCATACAAGGAGTCGCATATCAACTTCTGAAGAGCCGCATGTGGCTCCGGAGCCACAGGTTGGCCACTACTCTTGTAGAAGATAGTGTCAAGTATCAGGGAGTAGCCATGTTAGTCTGTATCCAGAAAAACAATGAGTTTGGTGGCACCTTAAAGACTAACAAATTATTTGGGCATAAGCTTTCGTGGCTAAAAAAACTCACTTGCATCTGAAGAAGTGGGTTTTTTTACCCACGAAAGCTTATGCCCAAATAAATTTGTTAGTCTTTAAGGTGCCGCCGGACTCCTCATTGTTATTGTAGAAGACGCCACACACAGAGCTTCAGGACCCTGCCCTTATAGGGAACCACAGCACCTACTTGGGGATTCAGTCATCCTGTTGTACAGTCTGATGTGACTGGACCCAGACTGTCCCTGTCCAGTGCTACTCTGCATCTAGAATTGCCATTTTCCTACATGTGAATCCAGCCTCACTGGACCTCCAGGTTCTTGCTGATAAAAGAAACATTAGTTTTTCTGTGGGAGGTTATCACCATTGGGAGAAGTGACCAGAGCGACATGGGACAAGAGTAATGGCACCCACCGTGCAGGAGTGGTGTGTGCCGTAGGGGAGAAACTGGATTCAGCCTTTGTTGGAGGAGGCGAATCTGGCTGCTTTGTTGCATGTGATGTCCTTGCAGTAAGACTTGGGGAAGGAACAGCTGTAGAGAAAACCAGAGAGCCAGTCTACTCTACAAATCAACCCAACCTGAGATGTTTGGTGTAAGTCTGATCATTAATGAATCTGTTGCTGTCCCAGAACCTTCCCACTTAATCCTGGCCCACATCCCAGTCCAAGCTTTTGTTTGCTGCCAGCTGTAACATTGTGTAGGATGGATTGCTCCTGAGGACTAAGCACGTTATCTTCCCTCTACTTCTGGCTAACTTGTGTGGCTAACTTTACCAAATCATGAATGTACATACTCGTTAGATGTGCTTATAATGAGGCAGGTATCTGCAGACTCCATTGTTCGCTGGGCCCATCCCGACCCATCCCCCAAAATATCAGGGACACCAATATCTATAGTGCGGGGGGGACGTGTCTGGAGTCTGGCAGCTCCCACTCCTCCGGTAGTTCTCCGAGGGCCTTCTACACCCCTGGGCCCCGCTTCTCCCCCTCTCCCCCGGTTCTCCTCCTCGCCCCCCGCACCCCTGTCGGGGAGGCGCCCCGCCCCTGCCTGGGGTTGCCCTCGCTCCGGCTCACGCAGCCGCTGGGGAGCTCGGGGCCCAGCCTGGGGGTCTCAGTAGCGGGGTGATTAGCCGCTGTCCGGCGGGGGCGCTACGGGGCTGGGCAGGGGCCGGACGGCGCAGAGCAAAGGGCGCTGCGGGGAGCCGCGGAGGAGCTCGATGGCAGGTCAGGGGGCAGCGCCCGCCCTCCGGCCCCTCGCAGCCCCGGGCCGGGCCCTGGGCAGAGCGGGCTGCGGCGTTTGGCCCCGCCCGGGTTACAGCAGAACTGCAGGTCGAGACACCCGCCCCCTTCCCCCACCCAGCGCCCCCCGGCCCTGCCCCGAGCCCGGCAGCCCCGATACTGCCGGGGGCAGCGCCGGGATTTACCTGGGGAGACGGTGACTTCCACAGTGGCGCTGAGATCAGGAATCCCGATCCTCTCTACCCCGCAGTGGTACGTGCCGGCGTCTGCCCGTGTCAGGTTCTCC
>NW_020685492.1:10643-28220 GCF_002925995.2 Terrapene triunguis
CTGTGCAAAGGGACCAAGAGCAATTGCCCCTCCCCCCTGGGGCTGCGTGGGAGCAGGTGAATGGGGCAGGGGGGTGGGCATGGTCAGGGGGTGGGCTGGGCTGCTCTCAGCAGGTTCAATAACTATAAAAGGGGCTCAAAATTAGGCTTGATTCTTATTTACACGCAGGCCCCTTTGCACCACTCCGGCAGTGCACAGAGGCTTGGAGTGAATGCAGGTGTCAACTGTATTTTCGACTAATATATTTGCCAGTAGGAACATTTCATTTCTCATCCAAAATTTTGGTTGATGCTAATTATGATAACTCTGGATATTCTCAATATCCATGTAAATCTCCAATCCCTTTTAGAATCTGGCTCCATTCTAAGCCTAAGTATTTGTTGCATATAATATTGGTAGCAAATCCTGGCAAGGTTTTCATCAAATAATTGTAATGAATATGGTTTTCTGTTCTTTGTCCAGCTGTTCTGAGAAGTTCTGAAAAATTCTCCTTTTCAGCAGAAGTTTTCCTTGCTTTGTCTTCATGGACAAACTTCTCTGCAGACACAGACACAGATTCTGTGCTGAAATCTTTACTGTCCTGCCCCCTTTGTAAGCTCCATCTCCCATGTGAGTTAGAACCACAGCAAGAGCATAGCTGAGACTTTCAAGCTCTGTTGGTGAAGCTGGCAAAGCTTGTAACCTGTGCAAACCCAATACTTGCATTGTATTTCTAGTGATCCACAAAAAGACCATGTCATTCTCACCTGGGAAAAGAATCCAAAGCAAAACAGAGAAAATCCTCATGGTTCTGGTTCCCTCAGTGGGTGAATCTCTCCTCTGGAAAATCTAGGTTCTCCAGGAGATCGCAGGAACCCTCTTTCTTTTGTGAGAGTTGAAAATGAAACCCCAAGACTCACTGACCAGTTCTATGGTGTCAAGTTTTTAGATCTATCAGCTGCCCCACCCCACTTCCCTTTGAAAAGGCTGCTGTTTGACCGCGGAAAGAAGTTGCTGAACCTACATTCTCCGGTGATTCGTGTTTGCTTCTTTTTTTTTAAAAAAAGGAGACGCATGATTAAAGGAAATGTCACTATCGCTGAGAGAAAAGCTGGGCCACAGTTCCCATAATTTGAAGGTTTCTGAAAAGTTTTACTGATTGCCATGCTAAGACTTTGAGGTTTAGCGGTGGACATAACTACAGCGATTAGAGCTGAACAGGTGCAAACCCAGGACTGCCAACTTCAAGCATTAAAAAATCACATGATCAAAGAGTTCAAGTTTGTGGCTCTCATATCCAGGTACCAACATGACTACAACAAAACAGCAAAACCCACTATGTGTCAATATCCCATGTCAAGATATACAAAATAAATATCCTAAAACCAGAAAGGATTTGTTGATTTAACTATTCATTCACTAGTCCATTTGTAACAGGCCCAATTCAGAAGTCTATATCACTGAATTTTGACTCTAACAAGTTCTCAAGCAGCAGTTTTCTTGCTTTCCCTAGCTGTAAATAATGTAATTATTACTGATGGAAATATTTGTGGATTTGTGTGTGTATACAGTGAAATCAACAACTAATTTCTAAGTTACCCACTAAAAAATTCTAGAGTTTTCAGGTGTCTAAGTATCCCCTGCAACCACGGTGAAAGTTGCTTCCCCCATCCCCACCAAAATCTGAACTGGCCCCCCTGAGTCAGGAGTGACCAGAGGGCTGCAGAAGGGCCATGGGCTCGGACAAGATGCAGCTTCCGTCTGACAGCACAGAGCCCACCTTGAGCTGCAGGCCAAGCACCAGGCATAAGAGACAAGTGCAGCTGCGGCAGAAGCTAAGGCCTTGGCTACACTGGCCCTGTACAGCGCTGCAACTTGCTGCGCTCAGGGCTGTGAAAACGCCCCCCCCCCCGAGTGCAGCAAGTACAGCGCTGTAACACGCCAGTGTAATCAGAGCCTGCAGTGCTGCACGCTCGCGCGCAGCGCTGCAAGCTATTCCCCTCGGAGAGGTGGAGTACATACAGCGCTGCGAGAGAGCTCTCGCAGCGCTGGCGGCGCGACTACACTCGCTCTTCACAGCGCTACCGCGGCAGCGCTGGGAAGTCCCGAGTGTAGCCAAGGCCTGAGGGAGCTGCCAGTGGTTCTGCAGAGCAGCTCAGATTGTGGAGGAGGAACCCCACTGTTGTGGAAAAAGTCACCCACGCACTGATTTTAGTTCACAGACTCAAGCCTGAGGCCAGTTTATTGCAATACATACCAACGCATTGGGGTAGCAGTCCGAAAACTACTACCCCTAGCAGCAGCACGCAGGCTGCCTTTATTTCGTCAAACCGCAAGCATAGTACAAATAATACGTCATTTATGCGAAAATAAGAGTAGGGGTCTGTCCCTTTTTCCCGGTAGCTTCCTCATTATTTACGAGAATTGGGTGCCTATTGGGTGGGGGGTTCCTTGGTGGTTTTGACATGGGTGGTACTTGGCACCAGTTGGGGTGTTGTTTTTCATCAGGGTACATATTGTTCTCCAGGGGGAGGCATAGGGGTTTATTACAAGACGCCCAAAGATGATATATGATTGGCTGGTGGCAGGTAGCTGGAACTTTAGGATGAGCTGGCCTTTACTAGAAGCAATTTCTTCATATAAGCCGTTACTATGTTTCATCGATAAGCAGTTATCATGTTTCTTTTGCAAAGAAGCAGTTATCATGTTTTTCCATCAACAAGCGGTTATCATGTTGCTAAGGCCTTTCGCATGATTTCCTTCCCCTCCCTCCTCTGGTCATGGCCCCTAACCGTATTTGGCGGGGAATTGTACAGCTTAGCTTTGTTCAGGTTAGTGGATTGGGCTAACATACTTAGGGATCTAAAGGCAGATGGCGCCTGGGATTATTTCAAGTTGAAGTTGCACGAGCTGTCCGAGGCCTGTATCCCGAGAAATGGAAAACGGTTAGTAGGCAGGAAATTTAGACCTAGCTGGATGAGCGAGCGTCTCAAAGGGGCAATTAAGAAAAAACAGAAAGCGTACAAAGAATGGAAGAGGGGAGGGATCGGCAAGGAAACCTACCTTATTGAGGTCAGAGCATGTAGAGATGCAGTGAGAAAGGCCAAAAGCCGTGTAGAGTTAGACCTTGCGAGGTGAATTAAAACCAATAGTAAGAGGTTTTATAGCCATATAAATAGGAAAAAAACAAAGAAAGAGGAAGTGGGACCGCTGAAGAATGTAGATGGAGTGGAGATTACGGATAATCTAGGCATGGCACAATATCTAAATGAATATTTTGCATCGGTCTTTAATAAGGCTAATGAAGGGCTTAGGAATAGGGGGAGCAGGACAGAGGGGAATAAAGGAGAGGGGGTTGACATTACCATATCGGAGGTGGAAGCCAAACTTGAACAGCTAAACGGGACTAAATCGGGCGGACCGGATGATCTTCATCCGAGAATATTGAAGGAACTGGGGCCAGAAATTGCAAGCCCCTCAGCGATAATTTTTAATGAATCTGTAAACTCGGGGGTGGTACCATTGGACTGGAGGATAGCTAATGTGGTTCCTATTTTCAAGAAAGGGAAAAAAAGTGACCCGGGTAACTACAGGCCTGTTAGTTTAACATCTGTAGTATGCAAGGTCTTGGAAAAAATTTTGAAGGAGAAAGTAGTTAAGGACCTTGAGGTGAATGGCAATTGGGACAAATTACAACATGGGTTTACTAAAGGGAGATCGTGCCAAACCAACCTGATCTCCTTCTTTGAGAAAGTAACAGACTTTCTAGATAAAGGAAATGCGGTGGATCTAATATACCTCGATTTTAGTAAAGCCTTTGATACGGTACCGCATGAGGAATTATTGGTTAAATTGGAAAAGATGGGGATCGATATGAAAATCCAGAGGTGGATAAAGAACTGGTTAAAGGGTAGACTGCAGCGGGTAGTACTGAAAGGTGAACTGTCAGGTTGGAGGGAGGTCACCAGTGGGGTTCCTCAAGGTTCGGTTTTGGGTCCGATTTTATTTAATCTATTTATTACTGACCTCGGAACCGAATGTAGGAGTGGACTGATAAAGTTTGCGGATGACACAAAGTTGGGAGGTATTGCCAATTCGGAGAAGGATCGGGATATCCTGCAGGGAGACTTGGATGACCTTGTAAATTGGAGTAATAGTAATAGGATGAAATTTAATAGTGAGAAGTGCAAGGTGATGCATTTAGGGATGACTAACAAGAATTTTAGTTATAAGCTGGGGACGCATTGGTTGGAAGTGACAGAGGAGGAGAAGGACCTCGGAGTCCTGGTTGACCGCAGGATGACTATGAGTCGACAATGTGACGTGGCTGTGAAAAAAGCTAATGCGATCTTGGGATGCATTAGGCGAGGTATTTCTAGTAGGGACAAGGAGGTGCTGCTTCCGTTATACAAGGCGCTGGTGAGAACTCATTTGGAGTTCTGTGTGCAGTTCTGGTCTCCTATGTTTAAAAAGGATGAACTCAAACTGGAACGGGTACAGAGAAGGGCCACTAGGATGATCCGAGGAATGGAAAACCTTTCCTATGAAAGGAGACTCGAGGAGCTCAGTTTGTTTAGCCTAACCAAAAGAAGGCTGAGGGGAGATATGATTGCTCTCTTTAAATATATCAGAGGGATAAATACCAGGGAGGGAGAGGAATTATTTCAGCTCAGTACCAATGTGGACACGAGAACAAATGGATATAAACTGGCCGTGGGGAAGTTCAGGCTTGAAATTAGACGAAGGTTTCTAACCGTGAGAGGGGTGAAATTTTGGAACAGCCTTCCAAGGGAAACAGTGGGGGCAAAAGACCTCTCTGGCTTCAAGATTAGGCTAGATAAGTTTATGGAGGGAATGGTTTGATGGGATAACGTGATTTTAGTCAATTAGGCAATAACGTGCCATCGCTGGTAAAATGAGGTCCGGCTGGAGAATCTTGCCTGTATGCTCGGGGTTCTACTGATCGCCATATTTGGGGTCGGGAAGGAATTTTCCTCCAGGGTAGATTGGCAGAGGCCCTAGAGGTTTTTCGCCTTCCTCCGCAGCATGGGGCAGGGGTCGCAAGCTGGAGGATTCTCTGCGACTTGACGTCTTTAAATCACGATCTGGAGACTTCAACAGCTGAGTTAAGGGAAAGTGGGTGGGTCAGCTTTTGTGGCCTGCATCATGCGGGAGGTCAGACTAGATGACCATAATGGTCCCTTCTGACCTTAAAGTCTATGAGTCTTTGAGGTTCTGGCCTGTACTGCTTTATGTAAAGGCTGTCTGTGCAGTCAGCTTCTGTCTGAGGGCCTGAGTGTGGGCCTTCGGTGTTACTTTGGTTGTTATAAAGAAGGCCACCTAGTTCTTTTTCCCCACAATTTCCCTCCTCTGATGCCATGTAAGCATCATTATTATAATTTGCTAGAGAGGCCATAGTGCAGTACCCAGACTTAGTTGGTGATAAGGGGGGATTAGTGGACACGAGACTGGGAGCACTGACGGATCTGACACTAAGGTGACTTATTTCTGGGTCTGAGGGGGAATACAGTGTGGTTTCGGGGATATCTATGGGAAAAAGAAGGGCTTGGGGCGGTGGCTGAACCTGTAGAGGGGGTAAACGACATACCTTGCAAAGACAGCAGAGGGAGGCAATTAATAAACAACAACAAATTGCAAGTATTATACCAGTTAGTATTTTTAAGTCTGAGGAAGTGAAGAGACTGGGCGTGGCTTGGGTGATTTCCTTAGAGGCAAAACACAAAACGTCGTGGGAAGAACATAGGGTCCCTACTCGATAAGCGGCCTGAAATGCTTTGTCCTCTGCATCCGAAGAAGTGGGCTGTAGTCCACAAAAGCTTATGCTCAAATAAATTTGTTAGTCTCTAAGGTGCCACAAGTACTCCTGACCTCAATGACATGTACTTGGTCTTGGAGGTGAGATGGGTTGGAGAGGAGGGAAAATAGAAAAGTTAATTTAAGAAGTGGTTTGGGATGAGGGAAGTCCAATCAAAGGTAAGAGGGACGGCTGGGTGGAGGGTTACAGAGATTTGGGGATTAGCAGGCCATGTGACAAAGCGGCTACCCTGAGCAATGGTCAAATTAAGGTGAAAAGGAAGAGGGGCATGGGGATTGGATTGCAGGGCGCAACCATCCTTTTTCCCAAACAAGGGTTCTCCTCCTGGGGCCTTGCCTACTGCTTCTCCTTCCCAACAATCTGTATCAAAGATGTTTTGTAATTCCCCAGGGTGTAACTTACAGAGACAAAATAATTGTGAGGGTTCCAAGGGCCATAAGGACCACAAGGTTCCAATTCCCACCCAGACGTGTTGAGCAGCGAAACCATGGGGAGTGGTGATAAAACGGCTAGGTCCGTGGGGTGGCTTGACTTCCCATACCTGCTGGCTGATGACCCAGTCCCATAGACAGCCCGCCCAGGGTCCCGGCAAAAGTAAGTGCACTGGGGCCCATGTGCCATTAACAGGCCCCAAGGCCTGGAAAGAGCATTTTGAGGAGTCGCAGGCCCTCCCTGACAACGCCCACGTATGCCTCCATTTCCATAGCTCGGGTGGCACTCCTGCAGTAGTGTTAAGGGCTTTGGGCCATCGCTGACTGAGGACATCGCTCCGCATTTCTGCTAAGAGACCATTAAAGAAATCCTGCATTTGGCTGCAAGCTGAATCCCATCCAGTGTCTTTCCCTATTAAAACGAGGGTGTTTATTAATTTTGTTAAGAGGGTTTGGGTTGTGGTTCCCAGTCCTGACAGGGTATAGAGGGTTTTTATATTTGAGTGGGTGCTGGTTAACCCTGCCTCAGTGAGGAGGCCTGATGCCCTTTCCAAATTCCCCAGGCGTTGTTCATGGTCCTGGGCCTTGTCTATTGTCCAGATAGCGGCTGCTCCAGTTAGACCATGCAAGGCCCCTTTTAGACTTGCCGATACTTAATACAATTTTGCTAGAAGTTTTTGGGCCACTGCACCAAGGGCGGAGATAATATGTAATTTGAAAACTCGATAAGGACAGCGTGGACTTAATGGTCCCTAATGTGGCATTAATTACAGTTTATCAGTGTTTCAACACATTTTTTCCTTGTGAAGAATTATACCACATTTGTTGGCTAAACACCTTTACAAAGGGCAGAGAGGCACTAATATTAATGGTATAAGTAGGGGTATATTGCAATATGATACAGACTAAATCGGAGGCTACTAATTGGCTAAGATTTAGAACTTATTTCTTTTCCCTCCCCACCCCAAGCCCGCCAAGGAGGAGAGGCTGAGGAACACCAAAAGTTTCATCTTCAGGTAGTTTTGGCTAGCTTCCGCAAGCTATTCTTCAAGATTTCGTAGTCTTAGTTCACTTAGCTGTCCGGCAATGAGGCTGCAAGGGAGGGGTTACTAGCACAATCACCTTGCTTGGTTGGAGGCTTTATTATGTCCTCAGGTGGAGGTTGTTTTCTTAGCAAGATCCAAAGGCTCAGTGGGTTTGTCAACAGACAAAGGAGAGGTTACCAGCTTTTTACCTTGTCCTTCACTTTTGCCGTCCAGAAGGAGCAACAACGATAGACCGATCAGTCGAAGAGCCATTTCAATGAGAAACATGGGCGGGTAGTCAATTCTCAGTACTTTACAGCGGTGTTGATAATTAACAGGACTTAATAAGAGTCCCTTAGCATGGGGCCAGGGCAGTTCTCTGCTGATGGACCTCTATGTAGACCCAGTCTCCTGGTTTCAGTGAGTGGCAGGACTGCTGTATATAAAAAGACCTAACACATTTCGTTAGTGCCTGACTATTGTGTAATTTATTAAACAACTGTTTATCTGAGCCAGGGCCAGCAGGGCACTGCCGGTAGTCGCATTGGGCGATTCTGTTAGAAATTTATGAGAGCTGAGTTCGGTCTTTTGATTTAGAGTGGTTTTTAAAAGCATTTGGCCATATTGGTCAAGCTTCACATAACTTGTTACAATTTGTTTAGGTATGCCAAATTGTGATATAAAATTCCTAAACCAAGCTCCACAACAGCTTCGGCAAACCAAGAAACACCTTTGCCCAAACTGCTGCAGCAACCCGTCCAAGAACCCTTACCATTTTCCTGGCTTTGTCTGCCCTGCTGCAGCCACAACTTTGGGTTTATTTAAAACAATTTAAAATTTTGTAAAGCATTAAGTTACTTTAAAGATTAAATGCTAAATACCAAAATCAAACAACACTAGTTTACCTTGTTTGGCAAAAAGTATTTTTTTGGTTTTACAACGCCAAAGCAACACCAATTAATTTTAAATTTATAAAACAAAAATTGTACACACCAGGAGTGTTTTCTTAGCAAATTTGAATAACTTGTTTATAGTTAAATGATTTTACTTAAATAATTCTTTTGCCTGGATTCCTTACAGACACTCCCAAAGGAATGGCTGCAAAGAAACCAAGAATTTTTTTTTCTTTTATAATACCTTTTTTAACATTTACGTAGTGTTACTGCTTAATTTTCCCCCCCAGTAACTACAGAGTTAACTCTTTTACTTTCTTTCTTTTAACTTCCTTAAACTGCGGTTGCCTGCTTGTCTGGGCCCGATCCTTTTTTCTTGCTGGTTCACTTTTTTTTTCCATGGGCACAGGCATTGTTTTACTACCAATTTAGCAAGGAGGGTGGGCTTTTTGGCTAACCCCCCTTTAACAGGTGCAGGTGAGCAGTTATCCAAACAAAACCAGCCACCCCCAAACAAGGGATGGCGTTCCCTTCCCCCCACCAGGGCCCCACACCAAGCCCGACAGACTCGTAGTGTTTCTGTCGGTACTAGATGCAGCACGCCGACCGGGGACAACATGAAGGGCTCGATTCACCTCAATTCTATATACATATAGTGAATTAAATTTAGACGATGCAACCCCCCCCCTCCTCGTAGGGGCGGATTAATTATTTAATAAAGCAACTGCTATTATACAGAAAGAACGGTTAAACAAGACTAGAATACTGCAGTAAGCCCTGGCCTCCGTTCCAGGCGAGGCCAATCCCCAAGCTTCCTTGTTCAGGTGAAGCTAACTCCTCAACATTCACACCAATGGGGAGGATTTATAAGGGAGGTCCTCACATACACCCCCTCCGGCAAAGAGCACCAGCCCGTCTTTTAAAGGAACAAGGTAGGATACCCTATTGCCTCCGGTACGGCGGGCGATTTCCAGGGACCCCCCCCTTTCTGAGCAAGGGGAGGGAGCCTAAGGCTCCAAAAGGAAGATCTGCAAGCTTCAAAAGGAAGATCTGGGGTAAGGTTTTGGTCGTAGGTCAACCACACAGAAGGGTCAGGAAAGGTGTGGTCCCCGCACACCTCCTCCCCTGCAGAGGGCACCGGCCCACCTTCAAGAGAACGGGATGGGTTACTCTACTGCCTAGGAGTGCGTGGGCGGTTTCCCGGGGCCTCCCTGCTCTCCGAGCAAGAAGGGGCTTCTCGGCACTTCAAGGGAAACAGGGGTGGGGTCACCTTACGGCCCACAATCACACAGCACACCTAATTCGGGAGGGATATCTGTTACGGCAGTTCTCACCAGTCCACTACAGCCTATTGCTGGTGGGAGCCCTGCCAGACAGTTCTCGCCAGTCCACCACAGCCTATTGCTGGTGGGAGCCCTTTCAATCCCCTCGGCCGCTCCGGGATTCCCTGGATTTCCGGCCTACCCACAGTAGGATCCAGGGATTCCTTGGATTTCTGCCCTACCCACGGTAGGATCCACTTTTTTTCCCGGGGTCACCCAGCAGCCGGTCAATCGTCCTCCGGGGGGACCAGTCCCCGAAGGCCGAGCCACACGAAGCAGCTGACTAACACATAGTAGGAAGCTATAAAAGCAAAGCACAGGAGCTTGACGTACTCCTTGTCCTCGTCGGGTATCAGCACATAATACTCTGTCAGTGACGGTTTCCTTTATGTCCCGGGGAGACCACCCAGCCTATTCAGCCTCTGTTCCTGCCTGGGTAATCTCTTGTCATCCAAAACTTGCTTTTATACTGGGCTGGCACTCTAAAAGTGTTTAACTGCCAGATGGATGTCCCAGTAATTTCACCAAGGCTGTCCCAAGGAAGCCGTTGGGTCTAAGACCCTCGTGTACACATAACACAAAACAGACAGTTCCTGACACCCCCCCCCAGCTTATAGCCTAAGTAAACAATGATAGAGATAGCGCAGCATGATGCAAGAGATTAAACAGCAGCTTGCCAAGTAAGTCTGCCAGCAGAGTAAGCATCAGTCAATTGAGTCTGTTTTAGCAAAGTTCAGATCACAACGTACCCGCCCCGAGCCAGAGCCTACAGGCAACTCCCCACCGAAGCCCAAATAGAGACAATGGTCTCTTACCTGGCGCCTGGGGTCAGTGTGGAAGCGGCCTGCAGTCCTTCTGCCTGGAAGGATATCGAGTGATCCCGGTCGAGCCCCCAAATTGTTGTGGAAAAAGTCACCCACGCATTGATTTTAGTTCACAGACTCAAGCCTGAGGCCAGTTTATTGCAATACATACCAACGCATTGGGGTAACAATTCGAAAACTACTACCCCTAGCAGCAGCGCGCAGGCTGCCTTTAATTCGTCAAACCGCAAGCATAGTACAAATAATACGTCATTTATGCGAAAATAAGAGTTGGGGTCTGTCTCTTTTCCCCGGTAGCTTCCTCATTATTTACGAGAATTGGGTGCCTATTGGGTGGGGGGGTTCTTTGGTGGTTTTGACATGGGTGGTACTTGGCACCAGTTGGGGTGTTGTTTTTCGTCAGGGTACATATTGTTCTCCAGGGGGAGGCATAGGGGTTTATTACAAGACGCCCAAAGATGATATATGATTGGCTGGTGGCAGGTAGCTGGAACTTTAGGATGAGCTGGCCTTTACTAGAAGCAATTTCTTCATATAAGCCGTTACTATGTTTCATCGATAAGCAGTTATCATGTTTCTTTCGCAAAGAAGCAGTTATCATGTTTTTCCATCAACAAGCGGTTATCATGTTGCTAAGGCCTTTCGCATGGCTTCCTTCCCCTCCCTCCTCTGGTCATGGCCCCTAACCGTATTTAGCAGGGAATTGTACAGCTTAGCTTTGTTCAGGTTCTGGCCTGTACTGCTTTATGTAAAGGCTGTCTGTGCAGTCAGCTTCTGTCAGAGGGCCTGAGTGTGGGCCTTCGGTGTTACTTTGGTTGTTATAAAGAAGGCCACCTAGTTCTTTTCCCCACACCACGGATGGGTGAGTGACCCACTCTATTTTTTTATCTGCTGTGTTTCATTTCACAATCTGATGCCATTCAAAAATCTCTACTTCCTTCTGTGCATCATTGTGACGTTATTGATATAATCTGGGACCATATAGATCATTGTTGCAACCAAGGTCCTGTAGTGGCACCCAGATCTTGTATAAAGGGGGTCAAATGGGGTGTCTAAGACAAGGTTATGGTTTACTGGTTATGATTATGCTGTCTATATGTGTGTATCAGTTTTATAGTTGAAGTTATGAATATTGGCTCTATACTGTCTGTATGGCAAACTTATGCTATGCTTCTGGGTGACATCCCAGACAAGCTGAGATTAGCTCTGCCTAGCCTGCTTGATGGCCCATTAAGAACCATCAGCTATACAATGGACCCATTGAGAGAAGGCAAATATGCCTTGAGACTCAGCAAAGTATGCAGGGACTGGCCCATGTGACTCCAGACTCCATTTTGCTGTAATTTTCCACAGTAAGAACAAAGAGGTGTTCTTACACCTGGAAAAGACTATATAAGGCTGATGCCTCATCTCCATCGGGTCTTCAATCCTGCTTCATACCTCTGGAGGAACTTTGCTACAAGCTGAAGCTTTGAACAAAGGACTGAGGACCCATCCCAGCGGGGGATGTATTCCAGAGACATGATTTGAACCTGCAGTTTATTCTATCGCTGCTGCAAGCCTGAACCAAAAACTTTGCCATTACTGTATGTAATTGATTCAATTTAACCAATTCTAACTCTCATCTCTATCTTTTTCCTTTTATGAATAAACCTTTAGATTTTAGATTCTAAAGGATTGGCAACAGCGTGATTTGTGGGTAAGATCTGATTTGTATATTGACCTGGGTCTGGGGCTTGGTCCTTTGGGATCAGGAGAACCTTTTTCTTTTACTTGGGTATTGGTTTTCATAACCATTTGTCCCCATAACGAGTGGCACTGGTGGTAATACTGGGAAACTGGAGTGTCTAAGGAGATTGCTTGTGAGACTTGCGGTTAGCCAGTGGGGTGAGACCGAAGTCCTCTTAGTCTGGCTGGTTTGGTTTGCCTTAGAGGTGGAAAAAACCCCAGCCTTGGGCTGTAACTGTCCAGTTTGAGCAATTTGTCCTGAGTTGGCACTCTCAGTTGGGTTCCACCAGAACCGCATTGTCACCATCATCTCTTAGGGCAAATGTTTAATCTAAAATAATCCAGTCCCCATGTAGCTCTTAAAGGAAGTGCTGTGCCAAGAAGGACTGATAATGCCCGTTACCTTTGCAAGGGGCAGAGACAAGATCCGGCCCTGCACTCAGGGGAGCAAAGGATTGAGCAGCTTCCTTCATGTGCCCCAAGGATGCGCCTTGTCCCCTAATCTCTCGAGACTCCAATTCCACAGCTATGGAGAGTGGAAATCCCTGTAGTAGATGATGCAGAATGCTGGAAGCAGTGCACTTCTGCTTTAGATCACTTACCTCCTTTTAAAAAAAATTACAAATCCAAAAACAAAACGAGTAAAATAAGTCTTTTAACTCTGCAATAACAGACCAGGAAGAAAGAAAGGCTATCCATAAATGATCCTTTCTCATGGCATTTTATTAAACCAGCTGGCTAGAGCAGATAAGAGACAAGTTCTGTTCAGAAAGATCTATTGTAGCATATGGTAGGTGAAATTGTTTTTGCCCAAATCATGTGATGTGAAATAGTGTGACAAACGTGGGTTTTTTTGTATTTCAGGAAACTGGGAAGGAAACAATGTGGCCAGTACCTAAAAAGAAGATGTCAAGTGCACAGAACAGCAACCCGTGCAGTAGTAGCAAGACGGTCACATAGGTACATCAGAGGAGAAGTGCATAGGTCATCCACAATTCAACATTCAAGTATCATTGAAAGAGAAACAAAGAGACCCAAACAAAACTGAAATTCTTAGCTAGACCAGAATAATACTGATGCAGCTAGTGATAGAGGTGAAACAATTCCCACTATAGGCGCTGAAGGTTCCATTTCTGATCCTGCTTTATGGCCCAATCTAACACTCAGAATTCCAGGTCTGCTAGCAACCAATTGTCCACCAAAAGTAAAGGACATGGATTTTCCTCTGGATAAACAGAATCACCATTTTTCTATGAAATTTTTATGCAGAAAGTTTGAAAATGGTGAAGTTGTGAAGCGGCGCTGGCTGCTTTACTCGGAATCCACTAACAAGGCTTTCTGTTTCTGCTGCAAGATCTTTGACTTGAATCCAAAATCATCCCTAGCATTTGAGGGGCCAAATGATTGGAAGCACATGTCTCAGATTCTCATGTGTCATGAAAAGTCCATAGTCATTTCAATTCCTTCCAAACATGGGTCAAAGCAGAGCAAAGGTTTAAACTGGATAATTGCATTGACATGGAGCTTCAATGTGTGATTAAACAAGAGACAAAACGGTGGGAGAACGTTATAAAGAGACTCATGACTATAATACTTTAACTTTCTAAAAATAAGATGGCTTTCCAAAGCTCATCTGACAGGCACTTCATGGCAAACAACGGGAAATTCCTGCGTCTGGTGGACCTGTCCCAAGCAATATCAGAGTCTGCAGCAGCAAAGGCATGCAGTGTTGCCTTCTGAATCTTAGAATCTTGGTGAACAACATTTTTTAGTTGTTGTTATTCATTAGTTTAGTGTTTAATTTAATATTTAGTTTGTGTCTCTTAGCTATAGTGTTATTTTTATGACTTACATAGTTCATTATTTGAATAAAATTGAACGCAATTGAATCAAATTTTGTGTCATTTCCTCTTTTGTATTTTTTTAGTAAATTATAAAAACTTTTGAGATTGCAGCTTTATTTCTGAAATTTCCACTAACACTACTACATACTTCAACTCAAAGGGCATCAAGGGCGCCATTCTCCTGACGACCGGCCCTGCTGCGGCTGGCCTGTGCTAGCTGACTCGGGCCAAGGAGCGCGGCTACGGGGCTGTGTAATTGCAGTATAGACATGTGGGCTCAAGCTGCAGCCTGAGCTCTGGGACCCTCCCACCTTGCAGGGTCCTAGAACCCTGGCTCCAGCTCCAGCCCAAGCCTGAACGCCTCCACTGCAGTTACACAGACCCTTAGCCTGAGCCCTGCGTGCCCAAGTCAGCTGGCACAGGCCAGCCACAAGTTTTTCATTGCAGTGGAGACCAGTGGGTCTCAACCCATGGCCCGCAGGCTGCTTGTGGACCAGTCAGCACACAGCTGTAGCCTGTAGCCCCTGTGACATCCTCAGGGCCATACAGGTAGTGTATATATTGTGTGGATGTGGCCCACATAACACACAGAGAGCTGCATATGAGGCCCACAATGGTAAATAGGTTGAGAACCACTGGTGTAGACATATCCACTGAGGCTTCAGCTACCTGTGTGTCTACAGCACTTATTATTTCTATATGGCAGCATTGATATTGTCCCCCCTCCATGCCCCCCAAGAATTCAAAAATCATGATGTAGGTCGCAGCAACCATGAGATTGGCTATAAAATCTCAAGAGTTTTTGTTTATTTAAAGATGCCTTTGGGGTTCATTTTTTATCTTCCATTTATGGAAACCTGAGGGTGCACTTGGGTCACCTTTTCAAATTTTCCTCTGCTGCAGGGTGGGCTGAAAATGTATTGTTTCTTTTTCTAAGGAAAGCTGAGATTCATAGAATCATAGAATATCCCAAAGCCGGAGTCCCGTCCAAGCCGATAAACTTTACATGGCCACTCGTACGGCCCCGAGCCGCTCTCCCCCGCCGTTGCTGGGGCTGCTGGGGCCGGGGCCAGCGGTGTGGGGCCACTGGGGCCGGTGGTGCGGGGTTGGGGGTGCTCGGCCGGGGGCCGGGCCTGGGCCGGGGCTGCTCGGCCGGGAGCCGGGGGACGGGCCGGGGGTGCTCGGCCGGGGACAGTGGTGTGGGACCAGGGACCAGGCTGGGGCTGGTGGTGCTCGGCCAGGGGCTGGGGCTGGTGGTGCTCGGCTGGGGCCTGGGCCGGGGCCAGCGGTGCTCGGCCGGGGGCCGGGCCGGGACCAGCGGTGCTGGGCCGGGGGCTGGGTTGCTTGGCCGACAGCTGGCCCGGGGCTGGCGGTGCTCTGCCGGGGGCCGGGGGTGCTTGGCCGGGGGCCGGCGTCCCAGGGCCCAAGCCGAGCCGGGCGGGAGACGCCGGGGCCAGAGCCTCTTGGCCTGGGCCAGCCGGCTGCCGGAGGGAGCCGCTCGGCCGGACTGAGTCGCCCTGCCCCAGCCCCAGCTTACCTGCTGCCTCCCTGTTTCAGGCTTCCCGCGAACATTTGATTCGCGGGAAGCAGGGGAGAGGGAGGAGCAGGGGGTGGAGCGTTCAGGGGAGGGGGCAGAGTTGGGGCGGGGACTTTGGGGAAGGGGTGGAGGCGGGGCGGGGTGGGGAAGGGCCGGAGTTGGGGCGGGGCTGGGGAAGGGGCAGAGTTGGGGCGGGGCCGGGTCCCCGTGGAGTGTCCTCCTTTTTTAAAATTAAAATATGGTAACCCTAATTTAGGTATCCGTGCAGGAGAGGAAGTAGACACAGCAGAGCACAGGACAGGTAGAAGCTAAAGGTTGGGGAATGGGTGGATCATCGGCTCCACCTCCACAATGAACCTGGAAGTGTAGCTGAGCCGATTCACCACTGGAAGTTCTCCGCATCAGTTATAGATCTGGCGGTTTGCTCCATCCCTGAAGCGGGGGGGAGAATGGAAGGGACATTGTAACTTGGGCAGTAATGATCTGCCTCCCAGGGTGCTCCAGGGGCAATGCAACAACTCCCCGCCCCTTACTCTGCTCACAGTAAAGCTATAATTGAGCCCTTGGTGTTCAAGAGAATACTGAGAACATTTCCATGGAGCGTGTCACCCTGTAGTGGGAATGTTAGATTTTGGATTAAAAGTAATAATTAATACATTTATATTCTGGAAAATGTAAGAAAAGAATGATTCCAGAACAGATCCCAGATTTGGCTTGACCATTAGAAAGAAATATGTCTCCGAGCCTGCTCTCTCAACCTGCTGAGTTTGTGCTAATTGAAACAGGTCTGCCAGTTTGCAAGGTCTGTGCTAATTGCAGAAAACTATCCAGAGACAAAGAGTTTGTTCTGAAAGTAACAAGATAACAGCTGTCCTTTATGGCTGGTACAACTTTGTTTTCCTGAACTCCAGAATAAGATTTGTGAACCTGCCCACTCTTGCATGCTTATCTTGTTTGTTTCCTTTTAGATGTAACGAGTGGGATGAATAGACTTATTGAAGTCTGCCATGTCCCCTTATTTTAGAATGGTTATGTTAAAGGATGGGTAGGTGATAAAAGGCAGATGTAACAGGATATACGATGGAGTGTGAGTGTGATTGTATGTATGATTGAATGAGGAATGAAAGGTTAAAGGTTGAGGTGCCAGCCTTAATATAAGACCATTTGGATGAAGAATACAGTGGACGAGATAGCCCGATAACCCCGAGGGCCTACTTGCCCCAAGGACAGGAGGGCCGAAGAACTGAAGAACAAGATAACAACATACTGTCATTCCCTCATTGCTGTGCCATCTGCGTGATTGACTATCACTTCAAATGTGAGAACAGTCATTGATTATCACTTCAAACATGAGAACAGCATGACGAGGCAAATACATGAAGATGGATCCCTATAAGAACAGACCATGAAGACTGAGGACTTTGAGTCTGGTTCTGTAACCACCCTCCAGGAGCATCGGATGCGCATCTGACAAGACTTGGCTCCACCCTTGTGTCCAGGCCACCTGACCAGTAACTTGGCATGAGCAACTCTAAGGCTGGTAACTATAATAACAACCTGGCAGAACTTGTGTGTGTGCGTGAGTGAATGTGTGAGTGAGTGACTGGAATGTTATAGCTATAACTGATTGCAGAATTCTCTCTGTATTCACAATAAACTCAGCGTATTGCCTTATCCCCCTGAATAAGATCGTGTTGGTTTTCATTTTCTAAGTATAACAAGACGAGCTCACCTTGTCTGTCTGGCACCATCTCCCTGTGGCTCCTCCTGTAGCGTACGCTCATCCAGATCACCGCACAGACAGCAAGACACAGGAAGATGAGAACCTTCCATAAGAGCAGGAGCAGGAAATAGATGATGATGGGTTGGAATCTATGCAGTTGAAATACCATAGAAATTCTAACGCTCTGTAATTTTGACCAGACTCCTCCCAATAAAATATTCCAGGGCTGCTCTCAGGCTGAAGATGTGCAGAGCTTCATTGTAGAAGATGCAACACACAGAGCTTCAGCACCCTGCCCTTATAGGGAACCACAGCACCTACTTGGGGATTCATTCATCCTGTTGTACAGTCTGATGTGACTGGACCCAGAGAGTCCCTGTCCAGTGCAACTCTGCATCTAGAATTGCCATTTTCCTACATGTGAATCCAGCCTCA
>NW_020685493.1:0-1320 GCF_002925995.2 Terrapene triunguis
GAGCCAGGACTCCTGGGTTTTATCCCCGAGTGGTTGGATGGGAGGCTAGGAGCTAGGACTCCTGGGTTCTCTCCTGGCTCTGGGAGGGGAGTGGGGACTAGTGGTTAGAGCAGGGGGGGCTGGGAGCCAGGACCCCTGGGTTCTCTCCCTGGCTCTGGGAGGGGAGTGGGGTCTAGTGGTCAGAGCAGGGGGGCCTGGGAGCCAGGACTCCTGGCTATGGGAGGGAAATGGGGGTGCAGTGGTGGGGGTGGGGTCTGAGGTCTCACCCCCTGTCCCTCTCCCCGCCAGGCTCCGGGAGCAGCAGGCGGCCTGGAAACGGAGCCATTGGGAGCGGTGGCAGGTGGGGACGCGCCGCCTGCGGGGACAGGTGGGGGACGCCCTGCTGTACGCCCAGGTGTGGAGGGGCTCGCTGCACCACATCGAAGGTAGGACATACCCCCCTCTGAGACCCGGGGTCCCCCCCTGCTGAGAGTGACCCCCCCGAGCCCTGGGGTCCCCCCTCTGCTGAGAGTGACCCCCCTTGAGCCCTGGAGTCCCCCCTCCCTGCTGAGAGCGACCCTCCCGAGCCCCGGGGTCCCCCTCCCTGCTGTGACCCCCCCCTGAGCCCCGGGGTCCCCCCCTGCTGACAGCGACCTCCCTTGAGCCCTGGGGTCCCCCCTCCCTGCTGAGAGCGACCCCCCCTCTGAGCCCTGGGGTCGCCCCCCTGCTGAGCGACCCCCCCTCTGAGCCCTGGGGTCGCCCCCCTGCTGAGAGCAACCCCCCCTCTGAGCCCTGGGGTCCCCCCTCTGCTGAGAGCGACCCCCCCCCCGAGCCCTGGGATCGGCCCCTGCTGGGGAGCCTGGGGGTTTGGACTCGCGGTCGGGGTCACGCTGCCCTTTGCCCTTTGCCCCCCCAGGTCACTTCGGAACCGGGATCCAGTCGTATTTCAACTTCCTGCGCTTCCTGGTGCTGCTGAACCTGGGGGGGGCCCTGCTCACGGTGGGGTTCGTGGTGGCCCCCAACGCCGCCTTCGAGGGGCTGCGGCTGAACCAGACCCAGCAGGGGCCGAACTCCACGGGTACTGCCAGCCCGGACGCCTGGGTCCCATCTCCGGGGGGGCAGGGCGAGAGCTCCCAGAACGGCAGCCCGGATGCCTGGGTCCCATCTCCAGTGTGTGTGGGGGGTGAGAGCCCCCAGAACGGCAACCTGGATGCCTAGGTCCCATCTCCAGTGCGGGGGGGGCGAGAGCCCCCAGAACGGCAGCCTGAACGCCTGGGTCCCATCCCTATCAAAGGGGAGGGGAGAGAAGGGAATAGCCCCCAGAATGGCAGCCTGGGTCCT
>NW_020685494.1:0-5330 GCF_002925995.2 Terrapene triunguis
GAATATTGTCATCGGCCAGGTCCAGCTTCCCATAGAGACAGCACCAGTGGGCTTTTAAATGGCCAAAAGCACATTCAACAGTCATTCTGCACTTGCTCAGCCTGTTGTTCAACCGCTCCTTGCTGCTGTCAAGTTACCCCGTGTATGGCTTCATAAGCCACGGCTTTAAAGGGTAGGCTGGGTCTCCCAGGATCACAATGGGCATTTCAACTTCCCCTACGCTGATCTTCTGGTCCGGGAAGAAAGTCCCTGCTTGCAGCTTCCTGAACAGGCCACTGTTCCAAAAGATGCATGTGTCATGCACCTTTCCATACCAGTCTGCGTTAATGTCCGTGAAACGTCCACAGTGATGCACAAGCGCCTGGAGAACCATTGAGAAATTGGTAACCCCTTGTGATTAATGTACTCAATGGCTAGATAGTCTGGTGCCAGAATTGGAATATGTGTGCCATCTATTGCCCCTCGGCAGTTAGGGAAGCCCATTTGTGCAAAGCCATCCACAATGTCACGCACGTTTCCCAGAGTCACAGTCTTTCGGAGCAGGATGGGATTAATGGCCCTGCAGACTTCCATCAACACGAGTCTAACGCTTGACTTTCCCACTCCAAACTTCTTAGCAACCAATTGGTAGCAGTAGCTTCCACAGTGCAATTGCTACGCGCTTCTCCAACGGCAGGGCAGCTCTCATTCTCGTGTCCTTGCGCCGCAGGACGGGGCGAGTTCATCAGATAGTCCCATGAATGTGGCTTTCCTCATCCAAAAGTGCTGCAGCCACGTGCATCATGATGTGATCCCACCACTCGGTGCTTGTTTCCTGAGCCCAAAAGCAGCGTTCCACTGTGGTCAGCACCTCCATGAATGCCACAAGCAATCTCGTATCGTAGCTACTATGTGTGGCGAGATCAATGTCGCAATCCTCTTGCCTTTGTAGTTTAAGGAATAACTCCACTGCCACTCATGACGTGTTGGTCAGAGCGAGCAGCATACTGGTCAACAGTTCGGGATCCATTCCTGCAGCCGGAAGAGGCAGGACACGTGATACACAAACCGTTGAATGATGGCGCCAAATGCAGACAGAAGCACAGGGAATACTGGAATGCGAAGCAATGCATAACGGGGTACTGGGGCAGGACCCAGGATTCCCCCAGACCCTCTCTGCTTTCCCACAACTCTTAGTGACAGAAGAGAAAGAGGTGCTCTGTGGGATAGCTGCCCAGAGTGCACCGCTCCGAATACAACTGCAAGTGCGAACACAGTATTGCGCAGGCAGCTGACAGTGTGAACACACAACAGCAGTTTCCATCACGTGGAGTCGAACAGACGGGCTGTCCTCTCTCAAGCTCTGCGCTAGCTCCATCCCCAGCTATGGGCTGGATGCAGGAATCCCTGGGTCATTCTCTGCCCTGTGCAGTGTGAGAGGCCGGATCAGCCTGCTCCCTTCCTGGCCTGAGAATCTCTGAATTAATGGCTCGTCCTTTGCTCCAAGGGGAACTGTGATGCCGTCACCTCCCCAGCTCCCTCGTCCTCCATGGAGTCTCCCCGGGGAAGATCGACCGGAGCTTGAATTTCAAAGCCGCGCCCCCCTTTTTAGCTCTCTTCCTAGGAAAGCATAATGGGGTTCCACAGCCCGCTGTGCTTCCCCTTTCACATCACCTCAGGCACTTGCCCACGGGTCCTTTATCATCTGGTTCTTCACACCCGCGTGTGGTTAATGACTCAGAGCAACAGGCTATAAGTAAACATCTGCAGGAGGGGGCAGATCTGGGGCGATAGCTGAGTGAAAAGCAGATCAACAGCAGCCTGTGTTGTCTTTTCGCCCCATCCCCCCTCGGTGCTTCCCCTTTCCAAGTGGGTTTGTCCATTGCATGGACGCACCGGGTGACTTTGGGTAAGTCATTACCCCTCGCTGTGCCTCAGTTTCCCCATCTGTAAAATGGAGAGAATGCTCCTCCCTTTGCCTATTGCCATGAGCCTTTTGGGTCACAGACTGGCTCACTGTGTCTATGCGACACTGAGCGTGATGTGGCCCTGATCTCAGTCGGCTCTGGGCAGCCCCTGGCACAATGGGCAGGATTTCTGATTAGGCACAGGAGGCACGTGCCTAGGGACGTCGGCATTTTATGGGGTACCTAAAAATTCAAATTTGGCTCCTCCCAGGTCCCAGCAGGGGGCAGGGCCAGCTGAGGGGGAGACAGCCCCACACACCCCTGCTGCTAGAGCGCTCCTTGCTCCGCCCAGCAGACAGCGTCACCTCCCAGGGGGGCCAGTGAGTGCGGGCTGGGGGGCAGGGCTTGGGAGAGTGGGTCTCTGGGGGAGTTCATGGGGCAGCTCTGGGCAGAGGGGGTGGGGAGTCCTGGGCAGCGGGCAGAGGGGTGCTGGGCAGCAGGGCACCTAAAAGTTAAAAGTGGTGGGGTTCCCCCGCCACCCATGGGGGTTAAGAGCTTCCGGGCAGCAGGGGTACCCTGCAGCACCTGGCCGCCTCCAGGGCGCGGAGCCCCTGGGAGCTCCAAGCCGGAGGGGGGGACGACCATGGAGCCCCTGTGCCTAGGGGCACCCTAAGTATAAATCTGGCCCTGACAATGGGGGCTCCTGGTCTTTGTTGCTAATACACACAATAAAGACCCAGTTGCCATGGCCAAAAAGTCCAGTTCCCAACTGGAATCAGTTAAAAATATGAACAGGGATCCCAGCTGGGGCTGATTTCCCAGAGCACCAGGTTTCTGCATTTTTAATTCCACCATTGGAAGGGGGGAAGCTGTTCTAGATTTGATTTAAACAAATAAGGAGGAACTCGTTGAGAATTTGAAAGTAGAAGGCAGCTTGGGTGAAAGTGATCATGAAATCATAGAGTTAATAATTCTAAGGAAGGGTAGAAGGGAGTACAGCAAAATAGAGACAATGGATTTCAGGAAGGCGGATTTTGGTAAGCTCAGAGAGCTGATAGGGAAGGTCCCATTGGAATCAAGACTGAGGGGAAAAACAACTGAGGAGAGTTGGCAGTTTTTCAAAGGGACACTATTAAGGGCCCAAAAGCAAGCTATTCTGCTGGGTAGGAAAGATAGAAAATGTGGCAAAAGACCAGCTTGCCTTAACCACGAGATCTTGCATGATCGAAAAAATAAAAAGGAGTCATATAAAAAATGGAAACTAGGACAGATTACAAAGGATGAATATAGGCAAACAACACAGGAATGCAGGGGCAAGATTAGAAAGGCAAAGGCACAAAATGAGCTCAAACTAGCTACAGGAATAAAGGGCAACAAGAAGACTTTTTATCAATACATTAGAAGCAAGAGTAAGACCAAGGACAGGGTAGGCCCACTGCTCAGTGAGGAGGGAGAAACAGTAACAGGAAACTTGGAAATGGCAGAGATGCTTAATGACTTCTTTGTTTCGGTCTTCACTGAAAAGTCTGAAGGAATGCCTAACATAGCGAATGCTAATGGGAAGGGGGTAGGTTTAGAAGAGAAAATAAAAAAAGAACAAGTTAAAAATCACTTAGAAAAGTTAGATGCCTGCAAGTCACCAGGGCCTGATGAAATGCATCCTAGAATACTCAAGGAGCTAATAAAGGAAACTACAGACCAGTTAGTTTAACTTCTGAACCAGGGAAGATAATGGAGCAAGTAATTAAGGAAATCATCTGCAAACACTTGGAAGGTGGTAAGGTGATAGGGAATAGCCAGCATGGATTTGTAAAGAACAAATCATGTCAGACCAATCTGATAGCTTTCTTTGATAGGATAATGAGTATTGTGGATAAGGGAGAAGTGGTGGATGTGGTATACCTAGACTTTAGTAAGGCATTGGATACGGTCTCGCATGATATTCTTATCGATAAACTAGGCAAATACAATTTAGATGGGGCTACTATAAGGTGGGTGCATAACTGGCTGGATAACCATACTCAGAGAGTTGTTATTAATGGTTCCTAATCCTACTGGAAAGGTATAACAAGTGGGGTTCCGCAGGGGTCTGTTTTGGGACCGGCTCTGTTCAATATCTTCATCAACAACTTAGATATTGGCATAGAAAGTACGCTTATTAAGTTTGCAGATGATACCAAACTGGGAGGGATTGCAACTGCTTTGGAGGACAGGGTCATAATTCAAAATGATCTGGACAAATTGGAGAAATGGTCTGAGGTAAACAGGATGAAGTTTAACAAAGACAAATGCAAAGTGCTCCACTTAGGAAGGAACAATCAGTTTCACACATACAGAATGGGAAGAGACTGTCTAGGAAGGAGTACGGCAGAAAGGGATCTAGGGGTTATAGTGGACCACAAGCTAAATATGAGTCAACAGTGTGATGCTGTTGCAAAAAAAGCAAACATGATTCTGGGATGCCCTAACAGGTGTGTTGTGAGCAAGACATGAGAAGTCATTCTTCCGCTCTACTCTGCACTGGCTAGGCCTCAACTGGAGTATTGTGTCCAGTTCTGGGCACCGCATTTCAAGAAAGATGTGAAGAAATTGGAGAGGGTCCAGAGAAGAGCAACAAGAATGATTAAAGGTCTTGAGAACATGACCTATGAAGGAAGGCTGAAAGAATTGGATTTGTTTAGTTTGGAAAAGAGAAGACTGAGAGGGGACATGATAGCAGTTTTCAGGTATCTAAAAGGGTGTCATAAGGAGGAGGGAGAAAACTTGTTCACCTTAGCCTCTGAGGATAGAACAATAAGCAATGGGCTTAAACTGCAGCAAGGGAGGTTTAGGTTGGACATTAAGTTCCTAACTGTCAGGGTGGTTAAATACTGGAATAAATTGCCTAGGGAGGTTGTGGAATCTCCATCTCTAGAAATATTTAAGAGTAGGTTAGATAAATGTCTGTCAGGGATGGTCTAGACAGTATTTGGTCCTGCCATGAGGGCAGGGACTGGACTCGATGACCTCTCGAGGTCCCTTCCAGTCCTAGAATCTATGAATCTATGAATCATCAGGGCACTGACTGGCCATTGGCCCAGGATTGGCAGGACAGGGGCGGCTGGGGGTGTGTGCAGCTGAGTGGTGGTTACCATCTGCTCATGGTGCCTTACCCTGTCTCTGCCTTCCAGGGCTCTGCATCGCCCTGTGCGTTGGGGGCACCGTGGCCCAGAATAATGGCGTACAAGGTAAGGCTGACTCCTCCTGGCTAAACTTCCCCAGCGCTCTCGGCTGCCCGGGGTCTCCAGCCTCCGCCCCCCTCAGGTCCCTTTCCCTTGTGGGAGGAGAGCAGAGTCAGGGGTCTGGCAAGCCGGGAGCAGCCCCTTGGCGTGGACGTCTTGGGGTGGGTTTATAAAGCACGGTAGATGCATGCAGGGGAGAGGAGAAGGCGCCTGTGTAGCCCTC
>NW_020685495.1:0-481 GCF_002925995.2 Terrapene triunguis
GGCTCTTACCGGCTCCCCCCGCAGCGGCTCGGAAGTGACGCACCCCGTGGGGCGCCGCGAGGGGGGAGGAGACACGTGACGGTTGCGGCCGTTAGGGCCGTTGGAGCGCAGCGCGCGCGGGGCAAGGAGAACGCTGACCCCCCCGTTGGGGGTGGGGTTCTCCACAGCCCCGCCCCTTATCCCACCTTCCCCCCCGCTCCGGGCCCCTCCTGCCGCTCACGGCCCCGCCCCGCTCCGGCCGCGGGGAGCGCGGGGCCCTCCCGGGCTGGGGCTGAACCGGGCTCGGCCCCTCCCCCCGGCAAGAGTGTGTCCGCCCCACGCGGGGCCTGCCCCTCCCCCGGGGTCTGCGCTGGGGGCGGGGCCCGTCATTAGCTCCGCCCCGCCCTGCCCGGGGGGGAGGGGCAGCCCCTGGGCTGGAGCCTGCAGGGAACGAGCTAAGAGCCCCCAGCCCCGGGGGGACAGGGGACCGAGGGGGGGGGGG
>NW_020685495.1:581-6817 GCF_002925995.2 Terrapene triunguis
GGGGGGGGGGGGGGGGGGGGGGGGGGGGGGGGGGGGGGGGTGATGGGACTGAAGGAGGGAGATTGGGGAGGGGAGATGATGAGGATGTCGCCTCTTGAGATAAAAGCGAAGAAATCTGGGACTAGAGAATTCTTTTAGAAATCTGATATTTAGACATTTTATTTTAAGCGGGGGGTCGCGGGGGGGGTGAGGGTCCGAGTTCCTGAGATTGCTTTTGTTTGCAGGAAGCAACATGGTTTGGTCTGTGATTGTACCAAAGCAGGAAGATGGTTGTTTGTAAAGGAAGAGAAAAGACCTCTGATGAGGATAGGATTTGAACCCACACATGCAGAGCACAATCAATTAGCAGTCTATCACCTTCACCACTCAGCCACCTCATCTGAGCTGCTAAGTAAAGGACAGGAGGAGAAATCTAAGGCCAGCAGAGGTAGGGCCAATAAGGAGTTTTTAAATACTAAGGCCTGGTCTACACTACGAGTTTAGGTCGACTTTAGCCGCGTTAAATCGACTTAAGCCTGGACACGTTTACACTACGAAGCCCTTTCTGTCGACTTAAAGGGCCCTTTAAACCGGTTTCCTAACACCACCTCGACAAGGGGATTAGCGATAAAATCGGCCTTAGGGAGTCGGAATTGGGTTAGTGTGGACGGAATTCGACATTACTGGCCTCCGGGAGCTATCCCACAGTGCTTCATTGTGACCGCTCTGGACAGCACTCTCATCTCAGATGCACTGGCCAGGTAGACAGGAAAAGCCCCGCGAACGTTTGAATTTCATTTCCTGTTTGCTCAGCGTGGAGAGCACAGGTGACCATGCAGAGCCCATCAGCACAGGTAACCATGATGGAGTCCCAGTCCCAGTCCCAGGATCGCAAAAGAGCTCCAGCCTGGACCGAGCGGGAGGTACGGGATCTGATCGCCATCTGGGGAGATGAAGCAGTGCTCGCCGAACTCCGAAACAGTAAAAGAAACGGCAAAACATTAGAAAAGATCTCCAAGGCCATGAAGGACAGAGGCCATAACAGGGACGCACAGCAGTGCCGCGTGAAAATTAAGGAGCTAAGGCAAGCCTACCACAAAGTCAGAGACGCAAACGGAAGGTCCGGGGCAGAGCCGCAAACATGCCGCTACTACGCGGAGCTGCATGCCATTCTAGGGGGTGCAACCACCACTAGCCCAAGCGTGTTCTATGAGTCCCTCTCTGCAAACGGGGAAGCGGGTTCGGCGGACGAGGAAGATGAGGATGGAGAGAACATAGATAGCTCACAGCAGCAAGGAAGCGGAGAAACCAGTTACCCCAACAGCCAGGATATGTTTGTCACCCTGGACCTGGAACCAGTAACCCCCGAACTCACCCAAGACCCTGAGGGCACACAGGGGACCTCTGGTGAGTGTACCTTTGTAAATATTACACATGGTTTAAAAACAAGCGTGTTTAATGATTAATGATTAAATTGCCCTGGCAATCGCGGCCAGTACAGCTACTGGAAAAGTCTGTTAACGTGTATGGGGATGGAGCGGAAATCCTCCAGGGACATCTCCAGAAAGCTCTCCTTCATGTACTCCCAAAGCCTTTGCAAAAGGTTTCTGGGGAGGGCTGCCTTATCCTGTCCGCCATGGTAGGACACTTTACCACGCCAGGCCAGTAGCACGTAGTCTGGAATCATTGCATAACAAAGCATGGCAGCGTATGGTCCCGGTGTTTGCTGGCATGCAGACAACATCCATTCCTTATCTCTCTGTGTTATCCTCAGGAGAGTGATATCATTCACGGTCACCTGGTTAAAATGGGGCAATTTTATTAAGGGGACATTCAGAGGTGCCCCTTCCTGCTCTGCTGAACAGAAATATACCCCGCTGTTAACCCCGCGGTGGGGGGGGAGGGATGAAGTGACCATCCCAGAGAATTGGGTGTGTGGGGGAGGGGAGTTAGTTGGGTTTGTGCTGCATGTTAAACCTGAAATCCCAGCCCCTCCTTTTACATTGCAAACCCATTTTAAATGGCACGGGTGCTTGGTATGGGAAATGAGGGCAGAACTGTTTGAAACCATCCCCACATGTTAAGAAGGTTAAAAAAGCCCAAAGACTATATGTCTTACCATGGCTGCCTGCAAGCTGAAATCTGTGTCCTGGCACTGCGTGAGTGATCTCTCACACCAAACCAGGAGACTCTCAATATAAGAGGAAAAATGCGACCTTGTAACGAAAGCACATGTGCTGTGTGATGTTGTGAACAGCAAAATCTAAAGTGAAAGAGTCTACCCATTGTTCTCTAAAATGTATCTTTTTTAACAACCTCTCCCTTCTCCACCAGCTGCAAATCTTACTCCTTCGCAGAGGCTAGTGAATATTCGAAGAAGGAAGCGAAGGACGCGTGACGAAATGTTTACTGAACTTCAGACTGCCTCCCACGCTGACAGAGCACAGCTGAATGCGTGGAGGCAGTCAATGACTGATTTTAAAAAAGCCCAATATGAACGAGAGGAGAGGTGGCGTGCTGAAGAGGAGAAGTTGCGTGCTGAAACGCGGGCTGAAGAGGAGAGGTGGCGTCAACTTGTAATCAGAAAGCAAGAGTCGATGCTCCGGCTGCTGGAGCATCAAAGTGATATGCTCCTGCGTATGGTTGAGCTGCAGGAAAGGCAGCAGGAGCAGAGACCGCCGCTACAGCCCCTGTGTAACCAGCAGCCATCCTCCCCAAGTCCCATTGCCTCCTCACCCAGACGCCCAAGAACACGGTGGGGGGGCCTTCGGCCACCCACTCACTCCACCCTAGATGATTTCCATAGCAATAAGTTTTAAAGTTTTAAATTGGAGTGTGTCCTTTTCCTTCCCTCCTCCCCCCCCCCACCCATCCCGGGCTACCTTTCCAATTATCCCCCTAGTTGTGTGCTGAATTAATAAAGAATGCATGAATGTGAAGTAACAATGACTTTATTGCCTCTGCAAGTGGTGCTCGAAGGGGGGAGGGTAGTAGGGGAGGGTGGGGTGGTTGGTTTGCAGGGAAGTAGAGTTAACAGGGTGGTGGGGGAGGGGCAGAGGGTTCATCAAGGAGCAACAAACAGAAGTTTCACTCCGTAGCCTGGCCAGTCACAAAACTGGTTTTCAACGCTTCTCTGATGCGCACCGCGCCCTGCTGTGCTCCTCTAACCGCCCTGGTGTCTGGCTGCGCGTAATCAGCGGCCAGGCGACTTGCCTCAACCTCCCACCCAGCCATAAATGTCTCCCCCTTACTTTCACATATATTGTGGAGCGCACAGCAAGCAGCAATAACAATGGGGAGATTCTTTTCGCTGAGGTCTGAGCGAGTCAGTAAGCTGCGCCAGCGCGCTTTTAAACAGCCAAATGCACATTCCACCACCATTCGGCACTTGCTCAGCCTGTAGTTGAACAGGTCCTGACTACTGTCCAGGCTGCCTGTGTACGGCTTCATGAGCCATGGCATTAAGGGGTAGGCTGGGTCCCCAAGGATCACGATAGGCATTTCAACATCCCCAATGGTTATTTTCTGGTCCGGGAAGAAAGTCCCTTCCTCCAGCTTTCGAAACAGAAGAGACTGCCTGAAGACGCGAGCATCATGTACCCTTCCCGGCCAGCCCACGTTGATGTTGGTGAAACGTCCCTTGTGATCCACCAGGGCTTGCAGCAGCATTGAAAAGTACCCCTTGCGGTTTATGTAGTCGGCGGCTTGGTGCGCCGGTGCCAAGATAGGGATATGGGTTCCGTCTATCGCCCCACCACAGTTTGGGAATCCCATTGCAGCAAAGCCATCCACTATGGTCTGCACATTTCCCAGAGTCACTACCCTTGATATCACCAGGTCTCTCATTGCCCTGGCAACTTGGATCGCAGCAGCCCCCACAGTAGATTTGCCCACTCCAAATTGATTCCCGACTGACCGGTAGCTGTCTGGCGTTGCAAGCTTCCACAGGGCTATCGCCACTCGCTTCTCCACTGTGAGGGCTGCTCTCATCCTGGTATTCTGGCGCTTCAGGGCAGGGGAAAGCAAGTCACAAAGTTCCAGGAAAGTGCCCTTACGCATGCGAAAGTTTCGCAGCCACTGGGCATCGTCCCAGACCTGCAACACGATGCGGTCCCACCACTCTGTGCTTGTTTCCCGGGCCCAGAATCGGCGGTCCACGGCATGAACCTGCCCCAGTAACACCATGATTTCCACATTTCTGGGGCCTGTGCCTTGTGAGAGGTCCATGTCAATTTCCTCATCACTATCGTCGCCGCGCTGCAATCGCCTCCTCCTCAGCTGGTCCTGGTTTGGCTTTGGCATGTCCAGGAGGCTCTGCATGTTTTCCAGGACAATGCGCGTGGTGTTCATAGTGCTCATAATTGCCGCGGTGATCTGAGCGGGCTCCATGATCCCAGTGCTGGCTATGGCGTCTGGTCTGAAAAAAGGCGCGAAAGTAGTATCTGACGGACCAGGGGAAGAAGGGAGGGAGGGAGAGAGGGAGGGAGGGAGGGGCGAGTGACGACATGGCGTACAGGTACAGGGAATTAAAATCAAGAAAGGTGGCTTTGCATCAGGGAGAAACACAAACAACTGTCACACAGAATGGCCCCCCCCCAAAGATTGAACTCAAAAGCCTGGGTTTAGCAGGAGAGAGGGGGGAAGCAAATGAATGCAGAATAAATCTATTTTTTACATCTTAAGACGACGGTGCAGCATGACTGATAGCCCTTGGCATTTTCTGGGTGCTTGGCAGCAAATACTGGGCGCTTGGCAGTAAGCCTTCAGGTCTATTGCACGATCTGATGCCCACTGCAGTATGACAACGATGGATACCAGTCGTAATATGCTATCTACTGCCCAAAAGGCAAGGGGTTGCTGCTGTGTAGCAATCTAGCCCCATCCTACGCATAGTACATCTGATAACCATCATCGTCAAGGCAAGGGGGCTGGTGCAATGCAGCCCCACGGCTGCCAGCCCCATGTCTGCCAGCACCCAGATCGCCATCGGCCTCTTCTGGGTGCTTAGCAGACAATATTGGGCACTTGGCAGAAAATAGCATACTACGACTGATAACCATCATTGTCTGCCCGGGTGCCCATGATCGACAGCCGCTGCAGTACGACGACGACGGATACCAGTCGTAATAAACCATCTTCTACCAAAAGGCAAGGGGCTGGTGCAATGCAGCACCACGGCTGCCAGCCCCACGGCTGCCTGCACCCAGATCGCCAATGAAGGCTACCAGTCATGCTGCACCGTCTACCGCCAAAAGGCAGTAAGCTGCTGCTGCTGTTTAGCAATGCAGTCCCACGTTTGCCGGCACCCGGAAGACATATGGTGACGGTGAGCTGAGCTGAGCGGGCTCAATGCTTGGCGTGGTATGTTGTCTGCACAGGTAACCCAGGTAAAAAGGCGCGAATCTATTGTCTGCCGTTGCTGTGACGGCGGGGGAGGGGCCTGACGCAATGTACCCAGAACCCCTCGCGGCACTGCTTTGCATCATCCGGGCATTGCGATCTCAACCCATAATTCCAATGGGCGCCGGAGACTCCGGGAACTGTGGGATAGGTACCATAGTGCAATGCGCCGGAAGTCGACGCTAGCCTCGGTACTGTGGACGCGGTCCGCCGACTTCATGCACTTAGAGCATTTTAGGTGGGGACACACACAATCGGCTGCATACAACCGGTTTCTATAAAACCGGCTTCTATAAATCCGACCTAATTTTGTAGTGTAGACATAGCCTAAGGGTATGTCTACACTACGGGATTAATCCGAATTTAGATAATTTGAATTTGGGAAACAGGTTGTATAAATTCGATTGTGCGCGGCCACACTAAGCACATTAATTCGGTTTTTAACCACATTAATTCGGTGGTGTGCGGCCACACTACCCCATTAATTTAACCACATTAATTCGGTGGTGTGCGGCCACACTAACCCTAATTCGAATTAACAAAATCGATTTTGGCTCTACTCCGTTCGTCGAGGTGGAGTACAGAAATCGATTTTAAGTGCCCTTTAATTCGAATTAACTGGCTCTGTAGTGTGGACGGGTGAAGGGTTAATTCGGATTAACGCAGCTAAATCCGAATTAAAGTCGTAGTGTAGACCAGGCCTAAGTGTAAGCAGGGTCTGACTGATGAGCTGGGGGAAAGACTTCAGGAACAGACCCTGTTTGCACAGACCCGCCTACTCCACCTAACTACGCAGCATGATGGGGCAGTTTTGCCAAAAGGACCAGTTTTGGCTGGTGCTGGTTTACAAATCACAT
>NW_020685496.1:0-5099 GCF_002925995.2 Terrapene triunguis
TAATTTTTCTGAACAACATGATAGATGGAATATAAATCCTTGGGGGGGTAAGGATCATCTATTAAGTACAAGACAACCTCTACTGATTGACTTTAAAGACCTTAACTGAGTCCCTCTAAAATGGCACCAAGAGCATCTGAGATAAAAGGGGAAATGAGATTGTGCAGATTAATAAATCATTCCACAATAATGCTAGAGTCCACATTCGAGAGAAATTTCTACACAAAAGACCAGAGGGTCACCACCTATTATTAACGT
This sequence comes from Terrapene triunguis, assembly GCF_002925995.2. Lineage (NCBI taxonomy): Eukaryota > Metazoa > Chordata > Testudines > Emydidae > Terrapene > Terrapene triunguis. The sequence continues at coordinate 259 of NW_020685496.1, forward strand.
TGCCTGACACTTTCCACTATAAGGCCTCATTTTTAGTTGCTTATAACTTTGCCAAACTTTAACAGTTTGGGTTGCAATTTTCCATGCCAGATGCTCACCGCAAGCCAAATTTCAGCCAAAACCGTTCAGTTGTTTTCAAGAACAAGGCTAAGTAAAAATATGTTGTTGTTTTGCTCATGTTAAAAAAATTCTTGAGATCTTTACTTTTAAATGCCTTAACACCTCCATGAAGGGGAGTGGACTGTGTGTCAGGAATGTACCTTGTGCCATCTCACTAAAAATCCACCCAAATTTGATCATTTTTAGCCTTTGAAAAATCACATTTTGTATTTGTTCAGTAAAGACTTGCTGGATCTTAACAGCTAAAAATCTCTGAAGATTCCTTCTTCACTGAACAAGCTTGAGTCTCTCACAGCTCGTGTGTGTGACCGGACCAACCACAGTGTATGTGCCATCCCTACAGAGCAACTGAGCCTCCTCCCCCCACCCTCACAGCTCCTACATGTGACAGGACTGCACACGTGCCCTCCCCACAGAGCAACTAGCTATGCTGCATCCCCTCCCTGCCCTCACATGTGACCACACTATGCATGTGCCATCCTCACAGTGACTGAGCTGCCTCCATCCCCTCAACAGCTCCTGCATGGGACTGGACTGCACATGCCCTCTCCAGCCACGGGTTAGGAGGCTAAGAAGAACTTTACCCATAATGGCTGCTTCAGCCCAGGGTGCAACTGGGCACCATAACTCAGAGCAGGGACCTTCTCTCTTCTGTGCTCTCCATGACCCTACTGCTGGTACTCAGGCAGCATGGCGGAGGAAGCTGCAGACGAGACAAAAGTCAGACCAGTGGGGGGGGGGGGAGGAAAGGAGTAGATTGGGATGAGATCTCATGAAACTGGGACTGTGGAGGGAGAGAAACTCTGACTAGGATTGGACAGGGAAGACTGGGCTGACTGGGCAAGGAGACTGGGAGCTAGGGAAGGAAGGCCATGTTGGGATTTGTTGGGTGGGGAGGCTAAGACTGGTTAGGTGGGGAGACAGGGACTAATTGGGCAAGGAGACAAGGAATCATTGAGAGAAATGGGAAGATAGGGGACTAGGATACAGTTAGCTGGAGGATTGGGTGGAGGGAGGGAAACTGGGACTGTCTGGCCACAAGACCGATACAAGGAACCAGGGGGAAATGGGAGCAGGTGAGAGAAGAGACAGATCTGACAAGGAACTGGGGTGGGTGGAAAGAAATGAGACTGGCTGAGAAAAGAGACTGAGACGAGGAGCTAGGGAGGGAAGGGAGGGACACTGAGACTGGATGAAGAATCCTGAGAGGGAGACTGGGACCGATAGACAGTACAAGAGGGAGGGAAAAGGCAAATCAGATGAGGAGCCAAATGGGAAAACTGAGAGTTGCTGGGCAAAGAGATGACAACTGGATGTGGGGATGGGGAGAGACTTGGAAACATGGGGATATTTGAATTCATGCAGCGAGACCGGTGGGGAAGACAAAGACTGGCTGGGTAAGACTGGGACGGAGACAAAAAGCCTGATATGAGGTGACTGGGTAGGCAAGGAGGCCAGGGCTGGAACAGGAACCCAGGAGTGAGGAAGATATAAGACTAGAACAGAGATAGGAACAGGTTGGAGGGGACAGGGAAGAAAGGGATCAAAGCTTGGGGAAAACAGGCAGAAGAGTTTGTGGAGAACATGACACTCCAGAGTCTGGAATAAAAGCCAAGATTCCTTAATCTCATCATTCCTTTGCTGCCAACAAATATCTGTGAAACTAACTAGAAAAGTCTGTGTCTCATCCCTCTCTAGTGCTGGCCCACAAAGAGATGATATTGTACTATTGCTATCAGATAATCCATTAGTTTAAGTGGCAGAGGTCTGTGTGGTGGATTTAATGGTCTCAACCTTGCTGATGAACCATGTGGGTGTCAATACAATGCCATATGATGGAATTTCTGTTTTTTCAGCTTGCTTTTTTAAAAATTCAGAAAATTACACACACAGAAACTATGTTTAAAAACATTGTTTAGGTTACAAAATCAATCACTCAAAAGTTAGGAAATGCCAGAGTTAAGGTTCCCTGTGCATCCTTAAGAATATATATTATGACACAGTCTTTAATTACCTGATCACATATTTTTTCCATGGGCTCCGTGCCTGATTCAGTGCATGGGATGGACCTGCTCTGAGGATTAATCAGGGCCATGTAAGTGAAGGAATCTGCTGTCTATAGGATCCGTGCTCCATTTGTTATAGAAGTTGGAAGGCGCATAGTTAGGGCCATACCAAATTCACATTCCACTTTGGTCAATTTCACGCTGAGTATTTTTAAAATAATTAATTTCATTATTTCAGTTATTTAAATCTGAAATTTCACAGTGTTGTAATTGTAGGGGTCCTGACCCAAAAAGGAGTTGGCGAGGGGTGGGGGGTGTCACCAGTTTATTGTAGGGAGGTTTGCAATACTGCTACCCTTACTTCTGCCCTGCTGCTGGTGGGACACTGCCTTCGAAGCTGGGCATCTGGCCAACAGCTGCTGCTCTCTGGCCGCCCAGCTCTGAAGGCAGCGCAGAAGTAATGGTGGCAATACCGCGACCCCCCACCCCCCTAAAATAACCTTGTGACCCTCCTGCAAGTCCCTTTTGGATCAGGACCCCCAATTTGAAAAACACTGGTCCCCCCTGTGAAATCTGTACACTATAGGCTAAAAGCACACAAAAGACGAGAGTTTGTGGGGGGAGACCAGATTTCACAGTCTGTGACGCGTTTTTCATGGCCGTGAATTTGGTGGGGCCCTATGCACAGTGAATGAGGGCAGGGAGTTGCAGGAAGAGAAAGGAGGATCTGGTGGTTAAGATAGTGGAATTCTGCGCTGAAAAACTGGCTTCTATCCCTGCCTCTGCCACAGAGTGTGATGCTTTGCAGGTCACTTAACCCAAATTTTCCACAGGTAGTCACTAATTGTGTGTTCCTCATTTTCTGGGTGCCCAAGTGAGGCCTGCTCAGGAGAAGTGCTGAGGGCTCATAATTGCAGCTGAAGTCAGCGGGAGCTGTGCTTGAATATATAAAGGGTGATACATTGTTAAGTACTATAAAAAATCACGTCTTCAGCATCTCAGATTGGACACCTAAAATTAGTGGATTTTTTTTACCTTAATCTCTCTGTGCCTCACATCCCCATAATAATACCCCCTCACCTCACAGTGGTGATACAAAAATTAATTAATTAATGTTTGGGAAGTAGATGAATACTACTGTGATCAGTATCATAGAAGAGCCCCTTCATATCACAGTTTGAGTAGCATGCAGTAAATACGGCCTATGGCAACATACTGAACTGTGTGGTTAAAATAAAACATTGAATAGCTGCTCATTAATTGAGCACTGTCCATCCTACAGCAGAATGAGGCTGGGATCCTATGGAAAATATAGTATGTGATCATGTACCTAAAGTCTATATCATAATCCATACACACAAAGAAGCTCTTTTAAGTTTGTATAGCCAACCTTAATGCTGGCATTTTCTAACTTTTGAGTGCTTGACTTGGAAACCTTCATAATGTTCTTTTAAAAGAAATGTGTGTGTGCGATAGATATAAATGTAGCAAATGCTGTCTTAGGCCCTGAACTTGCAAGGAATTCCACACAGGCAGCCCCCTGCACTTGTACAGAGCAAATGGCAGGATTGTGGCCCTTGTGTACGGTTTTTTAACCCACTTATGTCATAGAACAAAGTCAGAAATGACATGTAAAAAGAGCAGTTCAGCCAACTAGATCTTCATCATAATGTATGATGCAAAATAAACATATTTAAACAACCCAGAGCCTTGAAAATTTCCCTGGCACTGGCAAGACATTCCTACAGAAGCATTATTTATGCTTACCCTGATCAAAACAAAATTCTGCTTTTAAAGACACTCATTGGCTTTCCAAATAAAATACTATAACATTTCCAAAACTGAGACCTGTCTGCTCTATAACTGGTTTCCAGGCCCGCCCTGGGCCAGGAATTCAAACAGGAAGACCTGGAATCTTCCCTAAGTGAGAGCTATTGGTTTCCGTAGAATCTATGCTTTCTGCTCCTTGTGGTTGTGGAGATAACCTTCCAAACATGACCCAAGTATGATTTGATGCAGCATTGCCTGGTCTTTCTAAATCAACAGAGAGACTGTGCCAGTTAGGCTTTTGGAAGGGGGAACAGCTGCTACCATTAGGAGCAGGGTTCTGTGTGTATGAGTATGTAGGAGGGCTGCACTTCCCACCTACAGGAACAGAGGCTTGAATGCGGTCTTACCTCCTGAAGCAAAAGTCCATGGGAGCATTCAACCACCCAAGTAGAAGGCTCTTTGTGTGTAGGTGGGGACATTAACAACACCCCATCGCCCCTTAGAGACAGCTCTGTGGAGAAGAGTGTCTCTTGCCACAGCAACAGAGGAGTCAGGGAGGAGGATGCCAAGTCCACCAACCACAACCTACCCCAAGCAGAGGTTCATCTAAAGGGGCCCAACACGGGGCTCTGTGCTGGAATGTCTGCTCATGGTTTTAATTGGCCCTCACAGGAGTTTGATTAAAGGATAAAGGGCCCCTGGGTCTTTGAGGCCTCTTGAGGGGCTGGTGCTTCAAAGCTCCACTCCCAGACAACCTGTGCTGGCCTAGTGGCTAATAGAAGCTGCTCTTTGTGAGGAGTTGTGTACCAACTGGGACCCAGAGTCTCTAGATGGGTTCCCTGCCCAAGTGTAAAGGTCCAGGCCATTGTAGTTTCTCATGGTAGCTGTGCTGCGGCAAAGATTCATAGATTCATAGATTCTAGGACTGGAAGGGACCTCGAGAGG
>NW_020685497.1:0-11611 GCF_002925995.2 Terrapene triunguis
GTTCTTTTTGCGGATACAGACTAACACGGCTGCTACTCTGAAACCTAATACATAATGAAATGCAAGAGGACAGATGTCCAGCTCCGGCTCCCGTTGAAGTCAGTTGACTTTAGCCATTGATTTCAGTGGAAGCAAGAAAAGACTCTAGGAGAAAAATCTTAAAGGAATTAAGTGCCTAAGATAAGTCAGTCCTTTCTAGTGAAAGACTAAAGGGGTGGTGGTGTCCACCTTTATACTCAGTAGCCCACTGGTGGGGGCACTCACCTGGGAGGTGGAAAAACCTAGGTGTGATTCCCTGTTTTCCAGCTTGAACACAGGTCTCCTATCTCTTAGGTGGATGCCTTAACCACCAGACTGTCAGGTGTGGGATTTTTGCAATCTCTCCTGTTGAACCAGATCCTCTATGTATAAATTACAGTGCTTAATTTGTAATGAAAGAGGTGCCCGGGCTCAAGGAATAAGGTGCTAGGGCTAAAGCAATTTTTTTTTACTTTAATAAACTGATGCAGCAAGCCCAGAGGTGCCCCAGCCACAAATTAAGCACTGATAAAATACATATTCATTGGAGCAGGGACTGGACCACTGGTCTCCTAGGTGAGAGCCCTTAGCATTCATTCTCACGCTTTCTCTCTCTGCCCCAATGAGTATTAAAGTATTTGTACATAGTGGAACAATTTCTACAGCCCAGAATATCCTACAGTCTGGTGATTAGGGTCCTCATTTATGATATGGGAGACCTATGTTGTAGTCCAGGGGCAGGCAAACTTTTTGGCCTAAGGGCTGCATCGGGTTTCGTAAGTTGTATGGAGGGCCGGTTAGGGGAGGGGGTCGTGGCCCGGCCCCCATCTCCTAAATGCCTCCCCCCCCCCCGGGACTCCTGCCCCATCCAACCACCCCTGTTCCCTGACGGCCCCCCTGGGAACCCTGCCCCATTCACACAACCCCGCTCCCTGGCCCCTGACCGCCCCCGGACCTCTGCCGCCCCATCCAACCTCTCCTCTCATTCCTGACCACCACCCCAAACTCCCCTGCCCTCTATCAAACCCCCCTGCTCCCTGCCCCCTTACCGCGCTGCCTGGAGCACCGGTGGCTGGCGCCACTACAGCTGCACCATCCGGCTGGAGCCAGGCCACGCCGCCACCGCCTCCACCACCACACAGCTCAGAGCACCGGGTCAGGCCAGGCTGTGCAGCTGCGCTGTCCCAGGAGCTCACAGCGCACTGCCCAGAGCATTGCGCCGGCAGTGGAGCGAGCAAGCTGAGGCTGCAGGGGAGGGAGGACAGCAGGGGAAAAGCCAGGGGTAGCCTCCCGGGCCAGGAGCTAAGGGGCCGGGCAGGACAGTCCCATGGGCTGGATGTGGCCCGCGGGCTGTAGTTTGCCCACCTCTGTTCTAGTCCCTGCTTCAAATGAGGCAGAGCAAGGATTTGAAAACAGTCTCCATATCTCAGGTGACCATCTGGCTGTTGGGTATTCAGGAACACACATATGCCTTGGCCTGAAAAATTCCTGATCTTGGTATCCCCAGTGTATTTTATGCAGGCCTGATCTGGTAGGTGTGCTACCCGATTGAGCCCCACAGGCAAGACAGGCCAGGGAACGCCTAGTTTGAGTATCCCGCTGGAACTTAAGCAAAAGCTAGGGCACTGAGCAGCTTGGTGGTGTTAGGACTTAGGTGGTTTTGCGCATGCCCACTGGCGAAAACGTAGGCACCTGGGGAACAGGCTTCAGAGGCAGCTGAGTGGGTGTTTAGAGGATCTCAGTGTTTCCTAAATACACCTCTACCCCGATATAATGCGACCGGATATAACACAAATTCTGATATAACGCAGTAAAGCAGTGCTCCGGGGTGGGGGGTGGGGCTGCAAACTCCGGCAGATCAAAGCAAGTTCGATATAACGCCGTTTCACCTATAACACGGTAAGATTTTTTGGCTCCCGAGGACAGCGTTATATCGGGGTAGAGGTGTATTGGATTTAGGTTCCTAAAGTGGCAGGTAGATGCCTAAGTCCCTTTGTGAATCTTGCCCCCTAGGAGCCTAAATCCTACTGACTTTCAATGAGATCTAAAGGACAGATTTTGAAGGTATTTAGGTGCCTACAGATAGGCACCTTTGTGAGATTTTTCCAAAGCACTTAGGCTTGGATTCACTAAGGTATTTAGGTGTTGTGATGTTGAGTGTCACTCCACCTAACTTTTAGGCATTTAGAAAATCACAGGAACAGCACTGTGTTAGGTGCCTAGGCTCCATCTATCATGAATGAGGAGAGACAGGCATCTTAGACCGTAACTCACAAAAGCCAGTATCCTAATCCTATGTCTACATAGAATCATAGAATATCAGGATTGGAAGGACCTCAGGAGGTCATGTAGAGTCCAACCCCCTGCTCAAAGCAAGACCAATCCCCAGACAGACTTTTGCCCTAAATGGCCCCCTCAAGGATTGAATTCACAACTCTGGGTTTAGCAGGCTAATGCTCAAACCACTGAGCTATCCCTCCCCCACTAGAGAGTTTACAGCAGCACAGCTGTACCAATGCAGTTGCACCACTGTAAGATCTCTCGTGTAGCCGCTCTATGCTGACAGGAGAGAGCTCTCCCATCAACATAATTAAACCACCCCCAACGAGCAGCAGTAGCCATGTCGGTGGGAGAAGCTCTCCCACTGACACAGCTCTGTGCACACTACCACCTATGCTGGTGAAATTTATGTCGCTCAGGGGTGTGTGTGCTTTTTTCACACCCGAGTGACAAAAAATTTACCAACATAAATGGTAGTGTATACATGGCCTAAGTGGGGAGTTGCCTAAACTACCCAATGGGAGATGCTGACAAGAGGGGTGTGTGCTAAGGCCTGCCCCTCCTGGAGATAAACACCTCACTGTAGCCTGGACTTAGGCATCTAGCCCTGATAGTGAGTCTCAGCTGTGAACCCTCTGTTCAAGTTAGGCACCTAAGGCATTTTTGTGCTGACAAAGAGAAGGTGCTGCCTTATAACTTTTAGCACCAGTGGTTAGGGTACTCACATGAGATGCAGGAGACTCCCAGTTCAAGTCCCCCTCCACATGAGAAGGAGAAGGGATTTCAATGCAAATCTGCCAACTTCCACATGAGAACCCAAACCACAGAGCTATGGGATAGCCTGACCAGGGCCCTCCCTCAATCTCTCCTGTTGAAGCTGCTGCACCGTGGAGAACTAAAGAGTTCTTCTTCAAGTAGCATCTCTATGGGTGCTCCACTCTAGATGTGCTTGCAGCCCATGCACCTCAGATCAGAGATTTTAGGTAGCTGTGTCTGTTCAGCCCACGCATATGCCCACTGCAGCCTCATGCCTGGTACCATGCCTTCTCAACCGCCTTGGCCTGAGACGGAGCCTCAGCAGCGTCCAAGTTGAACTTACCTCGACTGTATTTGTATCTCATTCTTACTAGTTAGTTAGTGTTAGTTCTTAGAATTTCCTTCATGTTAGTTTTCTGTAATAATTTTTATAGCTTTTTAAAAAAACTTCTAAAAGATTTTACTTATACTTTTAGGATAAGGACTGTTGTCCTTTCACCTATTTTTTGCTTTTTGTTTTTTTGTTTCTCCTCTCAGGGGAACCTCAGCCCTGGGAGGGTATGCCTGGTTCTCCTGGGCTTAAATGCTGCTTTTCGTGCCGAGAGGCTATCCTGGTCAGAGACAGACACTCCTTGTGTGTCTGCTGCCTTGGGGAGTCATATGTTCCCCCAAAGCGTAATTTGTGTCTGCAATTAAAATTGAGGGCCAGAAAGAACTAGGAACTTAAACTACGTCTCCTCATAATGGAGAGCTCACTCTGACCAGCTTCTGACCCCAGCCAGGGGGACCTCCTCCCCCATACAATGGTCTCTGGACAGGTCAACCACTTCAACTTCCTCAGCACAGCAATGCCCTACAGCACTGAAGAGGAAATCTCTGGACTCCTGTTAAAAAGACCCTAGAAAGTGGACTTTAAGTCCTCTGGGTAGAGAATCTACCTCAAAGAGACAGTCTCCAATTCAGACAACTGCTTTGGTACCTACCAGTTTCCCACAAGACTGTAGGTTCTTTAGGTACTGTGACCACCAGCAGGCCTAAGAATCCTAAGGGTTCCAGCTCTGGAAGATTGGTATCATCAGGTGATTGGAACAGCAGAGAGAAGAAGACCAGCTCTTCTGAATTGGTACTGACAGAGTCTACTAGGACCTTGGTACCCAGCACTTCAGCTTCGCAAAGGACCAGACCAACACCTACTGGCCATGCATCAGAGCGCATGAGATTTTCAGTACCATCGGTGCCTTCTGCCACAGTTACCTCTGACCAACTTACTTCATCAGTACCATCCACTGTTACTGTACCACAAGAGTTTTGATTTCCTCAGACTTGGCAGTAACAGAAACACCTGAATGTCCCCAGTTTGGCACTGACCCATTCTCGGTACTGAGACCCTCTCGGCCTTATCTCTATGTGTGCTCCACCTCTACGAAGTGACAAGGAGGCGGAAGATGATGGGGATTTTTCATCAGTCTCCCACATTACTGTCCAAGGCTCTCCTTTCCATTATCAAGGAACCTTCTATCCTGAGACCTCTAAAAAGTCAGACTATCTTTGTGAGAGACACACTCCACCCGCTGGTATGGATACCCTTGGTTGCCTCCTCCCATGTCTTATGTACCGCCTCAGTGGCCGTACTGGGACCCTTGGATGACTTACCACCAACAATTCTCCAGGTCTCCTAATGCTTCTTGCTGGGAGAAGAACAGACAATCCCCCACCAGCCTTTCTCTGTAGGGTTCCTGATCCACAAGAGACCTTTGAGGAACAGGAAGTGAGATTGGACAAAAATCTCTACAACCTGCAACTCTCTACCCCTACAAGTAATATCTCTTCCTCTTCCCAGATAAAACTTTCTTGCCTCCTCCACTGTCCTTGGCCAATGATTTTAAACAGTTCCAAGACCTCATTAAAAGGATAGGTGACTCCTTGCAAATTCCACTGGAAGAGGTTAGGAGTCCTAGAATAAATTACTTGACATTCTGTACACTTCTTTATCTGCCTGAATTATGCTATATGTTAATGAGGCCTTGTTAGACCCTGCAAAAATAATTTGGCATACCACAGTCACAACACCAGCAACCTGTAAGAGGGTGGACAAAAAATAGTACATTCCCTCAAAGGGATCTGCATTTTTATTTTGCATCCATCCCCCAACTTCCTCGTGGTTGATGCTGTGAATGAACATGGCAGTCAGCTCCATATGATAGAGACCTAAAGTATCTTGATTTATTTGGCCGTAAGTCATACTCATTGGCTATCTTACAATTTAGGATTGCCAATTATCAAGTTATCATGGCAAAATACATCCAAACTAACTATTCAAAGTTGAATGCCTTTAATTAGCATCTTTCAACAGACCAGAGGGAGCAATTCCAGGTGATCATTGCACAGTGCCAACTGCTCGTAAGAACATCTCTGCAGGCCTCTCCGGATGCCACTGACACAGCTGTTCTTTCTGTCTCCATGGCAGTAGTCACAAGGAGCCTCCTGGCTTCAGCTCCTAGGTTTTCTGAGGGAAGGCCAAAATACAGTTGAGGACCTTCCTTTTGACAGATTGAAGTTGTTTGTGGGAAAAAAACGATGAATCTCTTCATAACTTAAAAGACTATAGAGCCACTTTGCACTCTCTGGGAATTTACACCCCTACACAAAAAGGAAAGTTCAGTAAGGCCCAGATGGCACAGAGATCTCATCCAACCCAGTTTCCTGCCTTCCAGAGACATTACAAACCTTAACATAAGAGACAACAGTCCCAGAAGAAGAGACCAGCTACTTCTTAGGCATCAACCTCACTACCCACAACTTCAAAACACCAATTTTGATGGGCTGGTTAAGGTGCTGAGTTGCCATCCCCACTCTTAATCTCCATGTGTTCCTTGCTTTGGTGACCACCTTTCTCATTTCTGGCAGAATTGGGAACATATCACTATGGACAAGTGGGTGTTGGAGATCATTTCAACAGGATATTCCATCCATTTTACCTCCCTCCCCTGAGCCTACCACCCTTCCCCATCCCTCCTCAGGGACCTCTCTGATGAATACCTTTTGCGGCAGGAAATCAACTCTCTTCTGAATCTGGGTGCTATATAACCTGTTCCCACGCAACACAGAGGGAAGGGATTTTATTCCAGGTACTTCCTGGTTACAAAAAAGAATGGCAGCTGGAGACCTATTCTAGATCTAAGATTATTCAACAGATTTATAAAGATTCAGAGGTTCAATATGATAACTCTTGCAGTAATAATTGCATCATTGGACCCAGGGGATTGGTTCTTGGCCCTCAACCTTCAAGACGCTTACTTCCATATAAGAGAAGGTTCCTACAATTCACTCTGGGGCAAGAGCACTTTCAATACACAGTGCTCCAGTTCAGTCTCTTGTCTGCACCCTGAGTGTCCCCAAAAGTTCTTTCCCTGGTAGTGGCTCATCTTCACAGACGAGGATCACTGATTTTCCCATACTATGATGATTGCTTGCTCAAAAGCAGTCCCTCAATGAAGCTTCAATGGCCACTCAGAGGGCTGTAGACCTATTTCTCAGGCTGGGACTACAATTAAACTCCTGAAAGTCCACCTTAACCCTGGTGCAAATTCTGGAGTTCATAGGAGTTTACCTCAATGCAGTAACAGCCAAAGCATTCCTCCCTTCGTACTGGTTCATAACTCTAATCAATTTAGTCACTACAGTACAAGTCAGCCCTCAAGCATCTGCCAGAAACTATCTTCAGCTATTGGGACATATGGAGGTTGGCACCATAGTAATAAATCATGTGAGACTTCACGTGCGCTGCCTCCAAGGGTGGCACAGAACTGTTTATTTGCCAAGCAAACAGAGTTTAAACACACTACTCTCCATGCCTTGGGTAGTAAAAAATATCCTTCGACTAGGTGGAAGAACCCCCACAATGTTTGCGCAGGGTTCCCCTTCACTCAGCCATCCCCAACATCAGTAATAACAACAGATGAATCTGTACTGGGATGGGGAGCTCACTTAGACCCTCATACTATTCAAGGCAGGTGGTCTCCTCTTGAATGCACCCTGCACATTAACTTGCTGGAACTCAGGGCAATCAGAAATGCCTGTATCCATTTCCTCCCTCTGATCAGTGAGGGTTATATAAGCTGTCAAAGGGGAGTGAGATTGCCTTCCCTCTGCATCAAAGCAGAGAGGCTTTGGAACTAGTGCACATGAAACCAGATCAGTATCTCAGCAGCTTACCTTCCAGGTGTACAAAACACAGTGGATGCCCTCATTAGGCGTGTCCCTCAATATCATGAATGGGAGATAGATCCCACTGTACTCCACCACATATTTCAGTTTTGGGGCATCCCATAGATAGACCTGTTCACCACAGCCAAGTAAAGAAGTGCTCCCAGTTCTGCTTGAAAAGCAGTCTGGGGGTCACCACTTCCTGGAAGATGCCTTTCTACTTCATTGGAGTCTAGGTCTTCTGTTTGCATTTTCCCAAACTCCCTTGATATCCAAGGTGCTGTTCAAGATAAGGAAAGACAAAGACAAAGTTATTCTTGTAGTTCCGACATGGCCAAGACAAACATGGTTTCCTTATCTCGCTCGGGTCACTATTTGTCAACTATCAGAGGGGTAGCCGTGTTAGTCTGGATCTGTAAAAAGCAACAGAGAGTCCTGTGGCACCTTTAAGACTAACAGATGTATTGGAGCATAAGCTTTCGTGGGTGAATGCCCACTTTGTCGGATGCAACTGATCACTCTCTGGACTGTCTCCCATCTCCTCTCTCATGATGGCGGTCAAATCCATCACCCCAACCCTTGGGGTTCTTTGACTCAAGGCACAATTCATGGGGTTAGAAACAACCTGTTCTGAGGATGTGAAGAGAGTGCTGTTACATAGCAGGAAAGAATCTAATTGTGACACATATACCTAAAAGTAGATGAAATTCAAACACTGGTGTAACCTAAAATATTTTTCACCTCCATCCTCCCCAGTATCATTTGTACTAGATTACATTTTAGAGCTAAAAATGACAGGATTATCTTTAAACTCCATAAAAATGTGTTTGGCAGCTATTATGGTCTTCTATCATATGGTAGAGAGTTTTTATGTCTTCAATCATCCTATAAGGAGGTTTCTCAAGGGATTGGACAACTTCTTCCCACAAATCAGGTGCCCTAAACTGGCATGGGACCTCAACTTGGTACTCAGATGTCTTATGAGGCCTCCCTTTGAACCTGTGGCCACCTGCTCCCTTCTACACATGTTTATGAAAACTGCATTTCTAGTAATCATTATTTCTGCTCAAAGAGTGGGTAAGATAGGGGCTCTGATGGCATACCCCCCCCCTTCACAGTCTCTTTTAAGAAAAAGGTCACACTGCGACTGCATCCCAAGTTCCTACCAAAGTTATCTTCGGACTTCCACATGAATCAACCTATCCACCTTCCAATTTTCCACCCTAAGCCACTCCTGGATAAAGGAGATGTGACATTACATTACATTGATGTCGGGAGGGCATTAGCCTTTTAACTAAACAGTACTAAGCCCTTTAGGAAATCTCCCAGACTATTTCTCTCCATTGTGGACAGAACTAAGGGATCTCTGATTTCCAAGCAAAGACTCCCTAGATGGGTATCTGGCTGAATTACCTACTGCTATCAGTCTCAGGAGCTTCAACCTACCTCTAGAGTATTAACTCACTCCACAAGATCCCCCTCTACTTCAGTAGCCTTTCTTAAGAATGTTCCCACCATGGAAATATGTAGAGCCGTGACTTGGACCTCCATTCATACATTTGCTGAACTATGCAGTTACTCATGCCTCAGCTTCTGATGCCATATTTGACTCTACTGTTATGTCTTTGGTCTTAGACTCAACGCTGAAGCCCCACCCTTTTGTAGAGGGTACTGCTCAAAAGTCACCTAGTGTGGAGCACCCATAGGGACACTACTCGAAGAAGAACAGGTTACTCACCCTGTGCAGTAACTGTGGTTCTGCGAGATGTGTGTCCCTATTAGTGCTGCACTACCCGCCCTCCTCTCCTCTACTTTGGAGTTCTTTACAACAGGCTCTGCAGTAGAAAAGAAACTGAGGATGGTTTGCCCGCACAGCTTTATATAGCCTTGGTGCAGGGCACAAGACTGCAGGGAGTGCATGCACAGGCAAGACAGATGCTGCTACCTAAAATTTCCCAATCTGAGGTGCATGGAGCACAAGCACACCTAGAGCAGAGCACCCATAGGGACACCATCTTGAAGTTCCTGCACAAGGGTGAGTAACCTTCTCTTTTGGAGCAGGGGGACTGGATTCTGGGCCTCCCACATTGGGTGGGAGTGCCCTAACCACCAGGCAATAGAGTCACTCTCACACTTATGTTTTCTCTCTCGCTCTGTTCTCCTCCCCCAATAACTCTTTAACTACTTATCCACAGTGAAACGTAAACAGGAGAGCTTGAGAAAACACCACATCAGAATATCCCATAGCCCAGTGATGAGAGCAACCTGAAAATTGGCTGATCCCTGTTCAAATCCTTTCTTTTCATCAGGTAGAAAGGGGAGTTGGCTTGAGGCCCTCCCACATCCCAGGTGAGAAACCTAACCACTGGGCTAAAAGTTGCTAGGAGTCCTTTTCCTTCTTCCTTTCCCCATGCTCCCAGCCAGCTGTTTTGTGTGAATTTACCTGAGAGACCTGATCTGGTAGACAGCCTCTGAGCATGCCTACCAGATTGGGCCACATATGTGAGCTAGGTGAGCAAATGTCTGTCTTCCCTGGTTTGTGAATTGCTCTCTGGGAATTGGTCAGCAGACAGGTGCCCAGATGCTTAGAGTAGGCAGCAGTACATATGCCCAGAGACAGGAACGTAGATGCTGAGGGAACTCTGATTACAAGATCTTAGGCACCGAGTGAGGTTAGATGTACACAGGGTTCAGTGAATTGCAGGGGAGCCTAAAACTGGGACTTAGGCCCCTAACCCCAGATTTAGGTGCCTAAGTATCTTTGTGCAGCTGGGCCTTAGTGCCTAACTCCCACTGCCAATAGGATTTAGATACCTAAATACCTTTGAGGATCTGGTCAAAGTGCCTAAGTTTTGAAAATGGGTCTTAATAGCCTAAGTCATTTAGATGCTTCTGAAAATTTAACCCCTTAAACTCCGTTATTGCTACCTCTAACAAACCCATTTGTCCTGCTTTCTCCCATACAGCTTCTGCTTGATGCTGAAACTGTGCGGCTGCCCAAATTGCCTGAAGGGACAAGGGGTGGATCTGATAGATCTCAGGAACTCTATGAGATCTGTGTTTGTCCAGATGGAAAGCTTTACTTGTCAGCAGCTGGTCGGTATTCAACTTGCCAGGAATACAGTCATGTCTGTCAATAAAGCACCTACCTATGCCACATTTTCTCTGGCTATTCTCACTGAATTTTATATTGTTTTGTAGCAGAATTTCTAAGATTTTAAAAACAATCGCCGTAATCTGGGAAACACGTTTGCATCCAGAATTCTAGATTGTAAGGGAAAAAAAGCAAAAGAGCACAATTAAAATTTTACTTTCAACAGAAGTGTTTGAGCTAAACTAAATGTTCTGGAAATGACATTTGGAAGTCAGCCATATAGTGAGTTAAAAAAAATCAAAAGGATTTATTTGCACCACTGAACTGTTATTCAGTCAGTTGATTATGTAATAGTTAATATTTCCTAGCTCTATGATTTTCGCTTATTCAGTTTAAGAAATTACTTGAACTATTTGATAAGACAAAAGCATTGTTTGGTGAATTCAGGTAGTGCCAGCAAACAGTCTATGCAATTTTGTTCTTGCAATAACACAAACCACAAAGGCTCTGCTTTTTTGTCTGAGTCCTGTGCAAAATGTGTTAAACTGATAAAATCCTTTGTTTCTAGATTGGCAAAGCGTATGTAGATTTGCTTATTATTGGGATGCATGAAAGAAATCACAATAATTAATGCGAAATCTCCAAGATTACTGATTTATAACATTCTTTGTCATCAGAGCTGTTAACTGTACAAAAGTGAAATATGTTCGTATATCCCACTGCAACAATAGCTCCTTGTAGTGCATGGACCAGGCTACTCACTTGAAAGCCTTTTTTTAGCTTTTGCAGTGTGATTGTAATTGGAACTGGGAAATTTATGCTGCTCTTGGCTACATGCCAGCTGGACTATGAAAAGAAAAAAAATCTTAAAGATGGTTCCAGCTTTCTCAAATGCATGATGCTATTTGGTAGGTAGAAAAAGTTCCTCTTCCTGAAGCCCACGAATCACCTAATTGCAGACCCCTTACTCTGTGAAGAGCCATCAATAATGAACCATTTGCAGCCATCTGGATTAGCAAGATTTGGGACTTAATGGCCTTATAAGGTCTTAGGTACAGAGCCTCAAAGGTATTTAGGTGCCTAATGCCCATTGATGTCAACAGGAATTAGTGGAGGGATTAATGAAAATACTCAAGCACTGAGCCCCTGTTTTAGGCACCTACATTTTGGGTCCACTGGGAGCCACACAGCTCCCACCAAACACTGTAGGCATCTAGAACAGGAGTACTTGTGGCACCTTAGAGACTAACAAATTTA
>NW_020685498.1:0-498 GCF_002925995.2 Terrapene triunguis
CCTCCTGAGCAGCGATGGGGGCGGGTCGGATCCTGGGGGCCGGGAGCCGCTGGGCTGGGGCTCTGCTAGTGACACTGGCGGTGCTGAGAACCCACCCGGCTCATTGCACGGAGCCCCCAGGTGAGCAGAGACCCCAGCGCCCCGGGGAGCCCCGTCCTGGGCAGCGCCGGGTGTATCCGGGGGGATCGGACCCCAGCGCCCCGGGGAGCCCCGTCCTGGGCAGCGCTGGGTGTATCCGGGGGGGTCGGACCCCAGCGCCCCGGGGAGCCCCGTGCTGGGCAGCGCCGGGTGTATCCGGGGGGGTCGGACCCCAGCGCCCCGGGGAGCCCCGTGCTGGGCAGCGCCGGGTGTATCCGGGGGGGTCGGACCCCAGCGCCCCGGGGAGCCCCGTGCTGGGCAGCGCCGGGTGTATCCGGGGGGGTCGGACCCCAGCGCCCCGGGGAGCCCCGTGCTGGGCAGCGCCGGGTGTATCCGGGGGGGTCGGACCCCAGCGCCCCG
>NW_020685498.1:598-1925 GCF_002925995.2 Terrapene triunguis
CCCCCCCCCCCCCCCCGTGGCTGTTCTCAGTGTCATCCCCCTTTCTCCACACGCCCCTGCGCGCCCGGGGGGACCCAGGGGGCGGCGGGTTCCTCCTCGGTCCCGGGGCTCCGGGTGTCCCCCCCCCGCCCCCCCGCTGAGCTCCGAGCCCGGGGGCAGGCGGCGGGTCCCTGAGCCCGTCTCCCCCCCGCAGGGAGTTTCGTGTACCAGGGGAAGGCGGACTGTCTGTTCACCAACGGCACCGAGCGGGTCCGGCTCCTGGCCAGGTGGATCTACAACCGGCAGCCGCTCGTGCACTATGACAGCGACGTGGGGCGGTTCGTGGCGGACACGGAGCTGGGCCGGCCCGACGCCGAGAGCTGGAACCAGGACCCGGCGATCCTGGCGCGCGCGCGGGGCGAGGTGGACCGGTTCTGCCGGCACAACTACGGGGTGGACAAACCTTTCACCATCGACCGGAGAGGTGAGTGTGGGGGGGGGGTTCGGACGCCCCCCCCCCCCCTTTATCTGCGTGGCCCCCCCGGGGGGGGGGGGGGCGGCGCTCGCGCGCGGGGGGGCAGCAGGCACAGGGGGGGCGGGGCCGGGGCGGGGGGTAACGGACAGGGGGAGGGGCACAGAGAGCTGGACGGGGTCACACCAGTGTGGGGGTGGGGCGGGGTCTCCTCCCCTCCCCCGCTCCGCCCCGGGTCATAGAATCATATGATTCAATGCGCTGCGGCGCCCCCTGGCTGCAGGGCGCAGAGCCCCACACCCGGGTCAGTCTCGGGTGGGGGGTGACTGACACTCCCTCGCTCCCAGCCCCCCGCCCCCTGAGCGGTTCAGCCCCCAAAGCCCCCCCACACACACACACTCAGACCCTCCAGGGCAGGCAGCTGCTGTACCTCCAAACCCCCTTCCTGGCCCAGGCATGGCCGGGCGATGGGGCAGAACTTTCCACCCCCAACCCCGGCCCTCCCCCCTCGGGTGTCCCCGGCTCGGGGGTGGGAGCAGCTCCTGGTCCCTGGGCTGAGACCCCGTCTCACTGGGCCCAGCGTCAGACAGTCCCTGGCTCTGTCCCCATGGGGGTGACGGGACACGACTCCCCTCGGGCCCTTTCTCCCACAGCCTGCCCAGCGCAATGCGGGGAAGGAGAGAACCAGTCCGGGGAGGCTAGATGGGGGGCTGGGGCCTTTCCCTGGGGCACAGAAGCACCTCTTCTTCCTGAGCACCCTTCCGTCTCCTGCCCCTTTCCCAGCCCCCCTCTCTCTCTCCCACCAGTTCAGCCCGAGGTGACAGTTTCACCCACGAAATCGGGATCCCAGCCCCACCCCAACCTGCTGGTTTGCTC
>NW_020685499.1:0-1976 GCF_002925995.2 Terrapene triunguis
CCTGGGTCTCAATGAAAAAGAATATCAGTAAATATTAACACTTATACAAACATCAAGAGATGTACTTGGCTTAAAACATGTTTGGACTAATGGGGCCAAATCCCACCTGGTGTAAATCAGCCATAGCTACACTGGAGTCAATGGGATCAGATTATCTATCTATCTATCTATCTATCTATCTAATCATGCATAACATTTCTTGTGTGTGCTCTCTCTCTCTCTTTCTCTCTCTCTCTCTCTCTGTGGACCCATGTCTATATCACAAAGCCCCCACAAGGTGCATCATGGCTACTGTTCCTGCCTCCCAATAGATTCTACTAACCGTGTCTCCACCTCCTCTATGGTCTCAGGCAATGGCACATTGAGCGTCTCGGGCAGGAAGGTCGCTGCAATGCCGGATATGATTGGGGCAGCTCCATAAATGACCAGTGGCAGGAAGGGAATGTATTCCTCCAACATCTTCACGAATGGGGCAATGATGCTGCCCAGGCGCGCCATGGTGTTGCTCAAACCCATGCCGGTCTGCCTGTGAATTTGAAATCATAACAAACAGAGCTATTAGCATAAGCCACAGTGATGAGAAAAATCTGAGCTAGGGAGCTGACAGGCAATAAGCCAAGCAGTACCTCTCAGCCAGGCCCTGTGGACTAGTAGAGTGACTAGGGAATCAGGACACCTGGGTTCTTTTCCTTGCTCTGCCACTGACCCACTGCGTAACCTTGGGCAAGTCACTTCCTCTCTCCGTTCATCCCTTTCCCCTCACACCCTCAGTCTGTCTTGTCTATTATGATTGCGAAGAGCAGAGACTGCTGTCACTGTGTGTCTGGGCAGCACCTGGCACAATGGGGCCTTAATCTCAATTTGGGTCTGTGGAGTGCCTCATACAATGGGGACCTGATCTCAGTCAGGGTCTGTGCAGCAGTTGGCACCATGGGGCTCTGGTGTGGTCTCTAGGTGCTAACTTAACAAATGGGATCTTTCCTGGGAGCAGGTTACCACACAAGTGCAGGGTTTCTTGCAGCTGGGACTGAGCTAGCTAGATCTTTGATCTGATGTGGCAATTCCTAGTTCCTAGAAGGGCAATTTTGGGTGGCTAGACTGAGACGCCTCAGAGGGCCCTCACTTTTCAGATGGCACATCCGCAGCATTTGCAGAGAATCAGGCCCAGTTGCGGTGTCCTAAGTGGGCATCCCCTGAGGTGCCCAAAATCACTAGCAGAGCTGGTCAGGAAATTGTTTTCCTGTCCCATGATAAATTTTGAGATTTCAAACATTTTTCCCATTCTGAATCATTGAAATTTAAAAAAAAAAATTGTGAATTCAACAGTATAAAAAAAATCTTGGTTTGGGTCCCTCACATCATTTCATTTCAATTTCGATTTATGAATTTGTACAAAAAAGGGTTGTTTTTTAATACACATTCCAAAACACAAAGTTGTTTCCAACCAGAAAAAACTGAAATTTTCATTTTGGAAATGTAATTTCCACCCCCCCCCCCCCCCGCCCATTTTTTCCAATCAACCCTTTCCCGTGAAAAGCTTTGGCTTTGATGAAATAGCTTTTTCCATCAGAAAAATACATTTTGATGAAAAATTCCCAACCAACTCTAATCACTAGTCACTTGGCTCTGGTCTTTTGCTGTTCCACGGGGCTGCATGTGAAGTTTGAGCTGCACCCTCTGAGTTTTTTCTACATACCTAATCACTGTGGGGTACAGCTCAGTCGTGTAGAGGCTGACACAGTTAAAGGAGGCAGCAAGACAGCCTTTTCCAGCGACAGCCAGAACGGTGCGCAGGGACTTCAGATCTTGGGAGAAGCACACAAGGGAGGAGGGTTAAGCACGTGGAAAAAGGCTGAAATGCTCAAGAAGGGCCAATGGGATGTATCCCCAGCCACTGGTGCCGATGGGGCCAGATCCCCAGCTGGTGTGAATCAGCATAGCTGCACTGGAGTCAATGGGGCCAGATCCCCAGCTGC
>NW_020685500.1:0-1782 GCF_002925995.2 Terrapene triunguis
CAGGCAATAAACCACAAACCAGCCCCGGCCCCAGGGGTTCATGCTTCGCTGGAGCGAGAGAGGCCGACAGCAATGAGAGATGAGCACCAAACGCTGCGGCTAGGCCGACGGGCCCGATCCTGAGATGGGCCCCCAGTGACTACAGAGGAGAGGGGGCGTGACCAGGGCAGTGGGGGCAGCACCCCCAGCATCACAGCGCCTCCTGGTGCCAGACTGGGGTGTGTATGGGGACAGGGCACTGCCAGGGCATTGGGGGCAGCACCTCCAGCAGCACAGCGCCCCCTAGTGCCAGCCTGGGGTGTGAATGGGGACGGGGCACAGACAGGGCATTGGGTGCAGCACCCCCAGCAGCACAGCGCCCCCTGGTGCCAGGCTGGGGTGTGTATGGGGACGGAGCACAGCCAGGGCATTGGCGCCAGGCTGGGGATGCAGCTGGACATGTGCCCTGGCTCTGGTGGGATATGAGCTGTGTTGCCATAAGGAAGCGTTTGCGACGACTCTCGAGCTGAACAATGGGCAGGAAAAGTGAAAGCGTCGACAAACCAGGGCCCCTCCTCACTCGTGGGCTCCTGCTGTTGTTCTGGGGGAAGTGGTTACCCTGGGCCGGCCACAGTGCAGGCACTCGGACACCCTGGCACTGGCTCTGGGCGACGCCACTATTGTGCTGGAGCGTGGGCCGGCTCCTTCCTCTCTCACCCGTGCTCAGCCCGGGGGGATGCAGTCTTGGGAAATCAGAGCCACAAATTGGATCTATCTACCTGCCCAGAGCAGGGTCTAATTTTGTCCAGCATCTTCTACGTTTCTGGTGCAAATGACATAGGGGGTCTGCTGGGTTAGAAGGGTCGGGGGCGGATGTGCTGGGTGTCAGGACTCCTGGGTTCTATTCCCAGCTCTGGAAGGAGAATGGGGTCATAATAGAACGCAGGAGTCCTGACTCCTAGCCCCTCTGCTCTAGAGCTGGGAATGGAATCCAGGAGTCCTGATTCCCAGCTCCCTCCTGGTCTAACCACAGGACCCCGCTCCCTTCCCTGAGCCCCACAAAGAGAAGGTTAAGGGACAACTTGATCACAATCTAGAAGTACCTTCACGGGGAACAAAATATTGACCATGTGCTCGTCAGTCTAGCAAAGCTGGAAGTTGAAGCTAGACACATTCAGACTGGAAATAAGGCACATTTTTAACAGTGGGGAACGAGGCTTTGGAACACCTTACCAAGGGCCATGGTGGATTCTCCCTCGCTGGCTATTTTTAGAACAAGACTGGATGTTTTTCTAGCAGATCTGCTCCAGTTCCCACAGGAATTAAGCCGGGGAAGTCCTAGGGCCTGCGTTATGCAGGCGGTCGGATGGGATGGTCACACTGTCCCGTCTGGCTTTAGAACGTACGAACGGTGCTAGGTGCTGTACAAACCCACACCCAGAAATCCAGCCGCCCATCGGCTGTAGATGAAAGGAAGGTGGAGGTTTGTGTCTCCTCGGTGCTGCATGTGGTCGTCGCACCTCAGAGACTCACCAGTGCAGCTTGCAAACCAGGCGATCCTCTAAAATCAGAACCACTGGGCTCTGTTCATTTGCCATCTGCCTCCCAGTCAGTTTCCAGCCCAAATTGGGTCTTGCACAAAGCATCATGGGGGGGTGCCCCACTTATCCCAGTGGTCAGAGCCTCTTCCAGGATGTGGGAGACCCAGGTTCTAATCTCCACTCTGCCTGATGCAGCACAGGGATCCCAAGCAAGTACCTTATGAGATATTCAGAGCTGGGGTGTTCTCACCCTCTCCTCTTG
>NW_020685501.1:0-1301 GCF_002925995.2 Terrapene triunguis
ACAGGTGTCTGGGTAGTTGAAGTCCTCCCATCACCACCAAGTCCTGTACTTTGGATGATTTTGTTAGTTGTTTAAAAAAAGCCTCATCCACCTCTTCTTCCTGGTTAGATGGTCTGTAATAGACCCCCACCCTGACATCACCCTTGTTTTTTACCCCTTTTATCCTTACCCAGAGACTTTCAACAAGTCTGTCTCCTATTTCCAGCTCAGCCTCAGTCCAAGTAAACACATTTTTAATATATAAGGCAACACCTCCTCCCTTTTTTCCCTGCCTGTCCTTCCTGAGCAAGCTGTACCCTTCTATCCCAATATTCCAGTCATGCGTATTATCCCACCAAGTCTCTGTGATGCCAACTATGTCATAGTTGTGTTTAGTTACTAGCATTACGAGTTCTTCCTGCTTATTCCCCATAGTTCTCAGCTTAGTATACAGACATCTAAGATACAGATTTGATTTCCCCCTCCCCCCCCCTCCCCCGTTCTGTCTTATCTATCCTTTATCTCTGCTATAACAGCCCATTCTCCACCCAAATTCTGACACTTCTCACAGGTCTTTATGTTCTTGATTTACCTGTGGGCTTTGGTCACCTGCCCCCTTCAAACCTAGTTTAAAGCCCTCCTCACTAGGTTAGGCAGTCTGTATCCAAATATGCTCTTCCCCTTCCTCGCTAGCTGGACCTGATCTCTGCTTAGCAGTCCTTCTTCCTGGAACAGCATCTCGTGGTTAAAGAAGCCAAAGCCCTCCTGGGGACACCATCTTTGCAGCCAGGCATTCGCCTCCAGGATGCAGCTGTCTCTGCCTGGCCCCATGCTCACCGCGTGTCTCTCTCTGCAGGGTGGGACGGGGAGGACGTCACCCAGGGGGTCCCACGAGTCCCTGAGGGGGAGCTGCCCTACACCCTGAGCCTGAGTGTCACGCTGCAGTCACCCCACGGCATTGACCGTGTACTCTCCAACTGCTCCCTCACCCCCCTGAGCTACACGGCTGGGAACCGGACCACCGCCCAGGTAAGGGCTCACCCGGACACCTGGGTCCCAGCCATCCCCCTGGGAGAGCCCAGTATGGGCGGGCAGCTCTGAGCAGGGAGGTGATGGGGGCTCTGGGCTGAGGGTTGGCTGCCAGGGGACTGGGCGTGTGTCCTAGGTGGGCATATACAGGGGTGGGAGCTCTGGGGCAGGGCAGGGGGTGGGTCCCAGAAGGCGCGGGGCGGTGGGGGGGGTGGCAGGGAAGAGGGTTGAGCGACACCAACAGATCCGGGGAATTGCCCATGTTCTCTGGGGAAAATCTCAAGGGGCTGAGA
>NW_020685502.1:0-6251 GCF_002925995.2 Terrapene triunguis
AATGCTGTAGTTGGAGCTATAGGGACACCTCCACCGGAACAGCCAAAGAACCAGGAATCTGCTGTGTGTCCTTTAACAACACCAACGCAAAACAGCACAGGAGTGCAGATGAAGCATCAGGGCAGTCCAAACCTCCTATACATCAAACCCAAGGACAAAACAAAAACTCTGGTAAAAACCAACCACGCAAACACAACTCCAGTTCCTCAGCGGTCACCACCACACAGAATCTGACCTGCAGGGTGGTGGTGATTCTCACACAGAGTCTGATTTAGAAAATACCCCAGAAGACTCTCTAGAGGGGTCCCCGTCTGCTCCTGATGATCCTCGCGGAGGATCCTTGAAGTCTGACTCTCAAATAGCATCTGACGTAGAAGATGCCGCTGATGGTCCCATAGAGGAACCCCCGAGTAACCCTGAAAATGCAGAGGTGTATATGGAGAGAGTGAGAAGATGGCAATGTGAATTACCTAGATTTGGGGGGTCGATGTATTGTGAGGAATTTTGTTTTGTCAATCTTGAGTGAATAAATTCAGCTCAGCAGGTTGTTGAAGCCATGCCCAGGGGGAGACAGGAAGTTCTCAATGACATTAATAGCAGGGTAGGCCCTGATGATTCCGTTCAGTTACATTTAGAGAGCCGTAATTTAACTAACCCTTTGTTTTCAGTCAGAAGAACCAGGGATGAACTGTCTGCTGAGGATTTCTTAAATCAGACCTCAAAGCTGCTACAGAGCAATAGAGAGAGGCATGTCGATGGGACGTTGCGACTCGTTGTTACGGTTGTAAAAAACAGGGGTGGTGGCCGTCGTAGAGTTTTAATTCTATCCTCAGTAGTCAAATCGTCCATAAAAAGAGACAGTGTTTGGTAGACCTGACTTACACCGGTACCAATCTGTGTTTTGCGGGTGGGCTCTTGGCTGTCGTGTCCAACCATAAACCTATGGACGTAGAATTGTTAGCAGGGGCGAGAAAGTTGCATGAGAAACTGGGGTGGTCAGATCAAAAAAAGGTTCTGCTCAGGGACATAGCAATGTTTAAACAGCATTTAGGAGTCAATATACAGGTGTTGCTGTATGTGGTGAAAGGCGGATGGGGCATTTTTAAAACGAGGAGCCCGGTGTACCCCAAGACTTTTTTCATCCTGTTGCACGATGAGCATTACTATGGGGTTCTGGATGTGAAAAAGTTGTTCAGGGTGGAAAATTATTGTGAGTTTTGCCACGTGGCGTACAGTCAAAACCACTCTTGCAGGTATCGCTGCTCCTGCTGCTTGAGCATAACGTGCTTGGACGGCATGGGTGTGCTGCTGAGGTGTCCTAGCTGTAGACAGTATTGTCGCTCCAAAGAGTGTTTAGACAGACACGTCGACTGTGCATTGAAAAAACAAGTCGAATGCCTGTCTAAAACTTTCTGTGATCAGTGTCAGTCTTAAGTGGACAAGAGGCACAGTTGTAAAGGGAGGCTCTGTAAGCAGTGTCAGGGTTTGATCACCGGTGATGTAGACAGCAACCTCTGTTTTATGGACAGCATTAGAAAGCCCAAATCATCGGAAAAGTGTATTTTTTATGATTTTGAATGCACGCGGGGCTGCACATGCCCAATTACATCGTTGTAATGTCCCTAAAGCTGGACAAATCCTGGGAATTTAAGGGCAGTGAGTGTCTTTCTACCTTTGTTAAGACCTTTCTTGGCAAAGAGTTCTGGGACTGCACGTTCCTAGCGCACGATTCCAAAGGTTACGATGCGCACGTCGTCGTTAGACAGTTACTGAAGGAAAAGAGGTGCACTCTGAGGCAGGTTTTCTAACCTTTTAATCAGTCTCCTGCCCCCCCTCTGAGCTCTCCCCGATGGGTCAACGTCCTTCTGGAACTGCGGGCACCAGAACTGGACACAAGATCCCAGCAGCGGTCGCACCAGGGCCAGATCCAGAGGGAAAATCACCTCCCCGCTCTGACTCCAGAGCCCACTGTCGATGCACCCAGGACGGCCACAGCTGTTTTGGCCGCAGCATCGCACCGGGAGTTCATGTTCAGCTACTTATCCAGCATCACCCCCGAATTGTTGTCAGAGTCCCTGCTGCCCAGGAGAGCTTCCCCCATTCTCTGAGTCCGGCCGACACCTTGTGTTCCTAGGTGGACAGGTTGACATTTAGCCCTATTAAAACACACATTGTTCGCTTGTGCCCAGTTTATGAAGCGACCCGGAGTGCTCTGTAGCAGTAACCCGGCCTCGTCATTATTTACCACTCCCCCCATCTGTGTGTCATCTGCAAACTTGATCAGGGCTGATTTTATGTTGTCTTCCAGGCTGTAGAAAAAGGTGTTAACGAGCGTTGGGCCAAGGACAGTTCCCTGTGGGATCCCCCTGGAAACAAACGCTCGCTGCAGATTCCCTGGTGACAGTTACCCCTGGAGATCTAGCAGCTAGCTAGTTAGCCAGGCACGACAGGGCCCTGAGCTTAGCCAGGGTTTCAAAAGCACTATTGCAATACAAACAACACGCACACATAGGGCCTTACTAGTCCTCCGTCCTGATTTTCACACTGTTGCTAAAGGCAATGGCGGTGATGTAATATCCATCGCCGTCCATAAGGAGTTTCATTTGGCACCGCTCGACATTTTGATTCAAAAATTAGAAGGATACGAAATTACCATGACCCAGATTCAAAACTGGCTAACTGTTAGCGAGAATGAGTCCTGTGAGTCCGTGACAGCTGGGGGCTGCCCAGACACAGCAAGAGACAGGCCTTGCCCCAGCTGGGATCAGGACTGTCAGGGTTTCCTCCCCACTCTGAACTGTGGGGTACAGATGTGGGGACCCACATGAAAGACCCCCTAAGCTTATTTCTACTAGTTTAGGTTAAAAACTTCCCCAAGGCACAAATCCTTCCTTGTCCTTGGACGGTATCACTGCCACCACCAAGTGAGTTAGACAAAGATTCAGGAAAAGGACCACTTGGAGTTCCTGTTTCCCCAAAATATCCCCCTAAACCCCTTCACCCCCTTTCCTGGGGAGGCTGGAGAATAATAGACCAACCAAATAGGTAAACAAGGTGAGCACAGACCAGACCCTTGGGTTTTTAGGACACTAAAAACTAATCAGGTTCTTAAAAGAACAACTTTATTATAAAGAAAAAAGTAAAGAAGCACCTCTGTAAAATCAGGATGGAAGGGAATTTTACAGGGTAATAAGATTGAAAACACAGAGGATTCCCCTATAGACAAAACTGCAAAGTTACAAAAAACAGGACTAAACCTCTTAACATGGGGAAAATTCACAAGCTACAACAAAAGATAATCGAACGCATTTCCTTGCTTTACTTACAAATTTTGTAACCTTTGATGCTTATTTCAGGTAGGGTTTTTTCCCTGCCCTGGACCCTCTCCGTCCCGAGGGAGCACACACAAAGAGCACAAACAAAACCTCCCCCCCCACACACATTTGAAAGTATCTCCCTTCCCCATTGGTCCTTCTGGTCAGGTGCCAACCAGGTTATTTGAGCTTCTTAACCCCTTAGAGGTAAAGGAGGGATTTTATGCTCCCCTTAGCTGTATGTTTATGACAAGGGCCCTATTGTGCCAGGGGCTGCTCATACACAGCGAGAGACAGGCCCTGCCCCAGCTGGGATCGGGGCTGTGTTATGCCCGGCCCTGCCCAGAAACCAGCTGCGATCAGGGCCTTCCAGGGGAAAGGCAGAAGTGAAAACTGATTCTTTACTGGACACAAATAAGTCATATTTGTTATTGGCTCTTTGCTGAAAAAGTAGCAATGACAAAAAATGACACATGAAAATCTATTTCAAGTAACAGCTTGTAAAGAGGGAATTTTACAGTCGGATGTTTTGGCTTCGGAGTGAACAAGTTACCTTTAATAGAACATTGTTATTAAGAAGTTATAATCACGGGGCACTGATTGACCTAGACAGAGACCAGGGCCCTGTTGTGCCAGGCGCTGCCCAGACACAGTGAGAGACCTTCCCTGCTCCTAAGAGTTTATAATGTAAGTAGCCCAGGGCACCATTATTATCCTGATTTTTGGGGTAAGGAAACTGAGACTAGACAGATGCAGCAACGTCTCCCAACCTCACCCTACAGCATTTTTAGCGAAGCAGAGATTAGAACCCAGAGTGCTCAGCCAGCACCTTAGACACAAGCCCATCCCTCTGCTCCTGCCATCTGCTACACCTGAGCTTGAAAATCCTGTCCATCTGTGAAACGAGGGGGTGAGGGCTCAGGCAGGGTAGAAGAGAGACTCTCTGTGGCTGAGGGGTGAGAGGCTCTCTTTCCTCTGGGGGCAGTGGGGTTTGGGAGGGTGCAGGCTTTGAGACCCGGCTGCAGAGGACTCTGGGATACCTCCCCTCAATTAGGGTTACCATCCGTCCGTATTTCCCCGGACATGTCCGGCTTTTGCGTCTCTAAATAGCCGTCCGGGAGGAATTGGTAACAAGGTTAAAATGTCCGGGGTTTTTTTTCTCCCTCGCCTCCCTCCCTCCCTTCCATGCAGAGTGCGGCTGCTGATTGGGCGGCTGGGCCAACTGACCCACTCCCATTGGCCTCCAGCAGCCAGATCCCTCCCCTGCTCCCCCCCGCTCTGTCTGCAGCCCTGTGTAACACACAAACCGACCCACCAGGCAGAGTATTTTGCAAACACGTGGAGCCAGAATGGTAAGGGGGGGGGGCAGTCAGGGAGCGGGGGAGTGTTGGATGGGTCCCCGGCCTCCACCTGCCAGCCCCCCTCCTTGCGTCCCATCCCCCCGTGGACTCCCCCCGCCTGCCTCTCCCTTGTCTGCTGCCCCCAGGTCCTAGTGTCCCCCATCTAGTAATGGGAAGACAGGCTGCCCTTACCCTGCCCTTCCACCCTAGCCCTGAGCCTCTCCAACATCCCAAACCCCTCAGCCCCAGCTCTCATCCCCCACACCCTAATCCTCTGCTCCATCCCTGAGCCCCCTCCTGCATCATGAACCCCTCATCCTCAGACCCACAGCCCTCACCCCTGCATCCCCTCCTATTCCCAAACCCCCTCCCCTCACCCCCCTCCTGCCCTCAAACTCCCTTCCAAAGCCTGCACCCCCTCCCTTTGCACCGCCTCCCACCCCCAAACTCCATCCCAGAGCCTGCACCCCTCACCCCCTCCTGCACACCCACCCCCTGCCCCAGCCCGGAGCCTGCACCCAGCACCCAAACTCTATCCCAGAACCTGCACCCTGCACCCCTACTGCACCCTAATCCCCAGCCCAGGACC
The DNA here is from genome assembly GCF_002925995.2 of Terrapene triunguis. NCBI lineage: Eukaryota > Metazoa > Chordata > Testudines > Emydidae > Terrapene > Terrapene triunguis. Next base: position 5,244 of record NW_020685502.1, read on the forward strand.
TGCACCCCAGACCTCCTCTCCCCACCCAACCCCCCTCCCAGAGCCTTAGGCAGGTCTGGGGGGGGGGGGGCGGGTTCTGGGCAACACCAAAATTTCTACAACCCTGCCACCCATGCGAGTGGATAAGGGTCGGGGCAGTCAGGGGACAAGAAGCAGGGGGGGTTAGGGTTCTGAGGGGGGCAGTCAGGGGGTGGGAAGTGGGAGGGAGTGGATCGGGGTGGGGGCGGGGATCCCCCGTGTCCTCTTTTTTGATTGTGGAAATATGGTAACCCTACCTCAATGCAGTGCTCCAGCATTTCCAAGGTTTAGTTGACTCCGCCCTGAGTCCCGGCCAGAGCAGGGATTTGCACCCAGGTTTCCCTGGGCCAACCCCTTCCCCCTTCCCTCCATGCTGTGATCGACCCCCCCTGCACTGGATGGGCCGGAGACGCCCAGCCTGGGCCCATGGCGTGAGGGGGCTATTTCCGTCGGACCTCAGAGTATTCCGTGGCGGGGGCCTCTGAAGGCTCCCCCCCTTTGCGCTGCGGCTTGGAGAATTCGATGGAGGTGTAGTGCAGCTCGTCCGGGGCCTGTGCTGTGACAGCCCTGTCCTGGATGCCTTTGGTCCGGCGGGCGGCTGGAGTCTTGTGATGCTGAGTGAGGAGCAGAGACATCAGGCAGAGACTTGCATCCACCCTGCTGAGCTGATCGCAAGGGCTGCCCCAGGCCTCCTTTCCCCCACCCTCCGTGCAAATGCATTTCCTGCATCGGGCGTGCACTAGCAAGCGGCGTGGGATTGGGTGTGTTTCACACACTCCATGCATGAGCCAATCCCATGCCAGCACCAGCTCAGTTAATGCCTTCACTGCCTCACCTGCCCAGGCCATGCATTAGCAACATGCATGTGGGTGTGTTCATTTCATGCACTAAGAATGCAGGATTTTATCTCATGCATCTCATGCAGAACAGGTTCAGGAAATGTTTAGGAAGAAAAAATCAGTTTCACACATACAGAATGGGAAGAGACTG
>NW_020685503.1:0-733 GCF_002925995.2 Terrapene triunguis
CGTGGTTACATCTTACAGCAGGCATGGGACCACAGCGTGCCTGGGCACCATTCATTTGACAACATACATTGGCCCAAAAGATGAATGAACCTCTTCGCCCTCCACAGTTCTGGTCTTTCCCCTCTGTCCCCAAGGCTCGGCCCTAACCTGCTAGGGGCAAGGGCTGTGAAGAGCAGATTTGCATATCAATAGCATGAATAGGCTCCCAAGGCTTATTGTCTGCCATGCTGACAGATGTGCTGGAGCCCCCCCGCTGCCATCTCTCCATCCCACCCCCCCCCGGACAATAATTAATCCGGAGCCATTCCGCTGGAGCGATACAAAAGCTCCAGCCCTCTCCCCCCAGCTCTGCGGAGGTCCCCAGAGGAGAAGGGCGGCTGCTTTGGTCTCCAGCCAGGCCCTGGGAGCACACGGAGGACGGTGGAATTGCAAGTGACATGCGGATCTCTAGGAAGCGGAAAGCGCCGCCTGCTTTGCCTTTGCTGAACCCCCCCCCCCCCTTCCTCCCTCCCCCGTTTTATGAGCGGTAAAAAACATCCCACATAAGTTTAAAGCAATACAGATGGGGGGGGGGGGGAAAGGCTGAACAAAAAGCCGGATCGCCACACCGGCTCCCTCAATCTCTGGAGCATCTGATCTAGCCAGACGGCAACACCCCAGGTTACTGTTATCCGCAAGCCACGTTATAGCCCACGGACACAGTTCAGAAACCAGACCCCCCCCCCCCCCCCCC
>NW_020685503.1:833-1916 GCF_002925995.2 Terrapene triunguis
TTGGCCGGGAGTCGGACGTCCCTGGGAAGTGGTGGAGTTTCTCCCTGTCTGTGTGTGTACACACACACACACACACATCTATAGGCGGGGGGGGGGTTAATATTTCTGCGTGCTAGAAGAGGGGGAGCGGTCAGGGATGAATGGAGAGTGTGTGTGTGTGTGGGGGGGGGTGTCAATGTGTGTCTTGTGCTGTGTGTGTTGTGAAATGTGACTCTCCCCTCCGGGGGTTTGGCCGGGAGGCCTGGGAGCTGCTTGGTGGTCAGGAGGAAAACCCCAGCTCCGCCGCACCCAGGGCAGGCGGCCAGGCCTGGGCAGAGGAGATGGGCTAAGGCAGAAGCTCTGACCCTTGAGTCCCACGGGGGGGCGGGGGGGGTCTGATTTCTGAACTCTGTCCGTGGGCTGTAACGTGGCTTGCGGATAACAGTAACCTGGGGTGTTGCCGTCTGCCTAGATCAGATGCTCCAGAGATTGAGGGAGCCGGTGTGGAGATCCGGCTTTTTGTTCAGCCTTTCCCCCCCCATCTGTATTGGTTTAAACTTATGTGGGATGTTTTTTACCGCTCATAAAACGGGGGAGGGAGGAAGGGGGGGGGGGATTCAGCAAAGGCAAAGCAGGCGACGCTTTCCGCTTCCTAGAGATCCGCATGTCACTTGCAATTCCACCGTCCTCCGTGTGCTCCCAGGGCCAGGGCCTGGCTGGAGACCAAAGCAGCCGCCCTTCTCCTTTGGGGACCTCCGCAGAGCTGGGGGGAGAGGGCTGGAGCTTTTGTATCGATCCGGCGGAATGGCTCCGTATTAATTATTGTCCCGGGGGGGAGGGATGGAGAGATGGCGGGGGGCTCCAGCACATCTGTCAGCATGGCAGACAATAAGCCTTGGGAGCCTATTCATGCTATTGATATGCAAATCTGCTCTTCACAGCCCTTGCCCCTAGCAGGTTAGGGCCGAGCCTTGGGGACAGAGGGGAAAGACAAGAACTGTGGAGGGCGAAGAGGTTCATGCATCTTTTGGGCCAATGTATGTTGTCAAATGAATGATGCCCAGGCACGCTGTGGTCCCATGCCTGCTGTAAGATGTAACCACG
>NW_020685504.1:0-2474 GCF_002925995.2 Terrapene triunguis
CACCATCAAATTAGGCCTGAATAAAGACTGGGAGTGGCTGGGTCACTACAAAAAATAATTTTCCCTCTGTTGATACTCACACCTTCTTGTCAACTGTTCAGAACAGGCCACATCTACCATGATTGAACTGGCCTTGTTAGCACTACAAAAAGTAATTTTCCCTCTGTTGATATTCACCCCTTCTTGTCAACTGTTGGAAATGGGCCACATCCACCCTAATTGAATTGGCCTCGTTAGCACAGATCCCACCACTTGATAAGGCAACTCCCATCTTTTCATGTGCTGTATATTTATACCTGCTTACTGTATTTTCCACTCCATGCATCTGATGAAGTGGGTTTTAGCCCATGAAAGCTTATGCCCAAATAAATTTGTTAGTCTCTAAGGTGCCACAAGGACTCCTCGTTGTTTTTATTTAATGACAGTACATGTTGGGATTCAAAAAGTTAAAGCTTTATAACTGCTAAAACACAAACTGTCAACATCATATGTCAAAATGTTTGCCTTAAATCAAACTCTTAAGTTCTCAGGCAACATTTTTCTTTCTATGACTATCTGTAAAATTGATTATTATCAATGGAAATTGTTTTTCTTCGGTTTGTGTGTTTATGATGAAGTTGATGTTTAACATTTACCATTAAAAATCTAATCCTTCCAAGCCTATAAATAGCTCTTGTTTCATCATGAAAAATTATTTATTGCATCCTCATTTACAAATGCTTACAGAAAGCTGTGCTGACATCTAGTATTGAATTTTTATAATTAGTCATTTGAGTGAAAGAGGAAAAACACAAACATGATATTTTTAAAAAAGGATGAGGGGCTTTCTCTTGTTACTTGGGAGTGATCTAAATGGATATAAAGAACAATGAAAAGAAAGGATACACAGAACTGATAGAGCTGCAAATATATATTTGAACAAAAGAGAACGTATTAGCGATAGACATGTGACAGATATTGCTATCAAATTTCTGAGACTATCAGTAAGATTTAAGAACAACCCAATGAGTTTTCAATCATGTGCATTGTTTTTAAATCGGAACCTCTTTTGGAAGGTTTCTTTTCCCATTTTAGCCACTTTCAACGCCCATGTAAGATACGTCAGCCCAGCACCCCTACCATTCTCTGCCCTTTCACTCCATGCCAATTCTTGGCTTGTTTGTTTTTTAGTATTTTGAGGGGTGTTGGTTTCTAATGTATAATTTTTTTAACTGTGTCTTTTAACTATCATATATATGTGTGAGAAGGGAAGTTCGGTGCTTTTTAAGGGTAATGATCCTGGAAGTTGTCCAGTCTATCCATACAACTAGCATGGCGCAGACAGTGGCAATGCAGGCTTCCTTCACTCCTCCATTCATGTGCCGAACCTCAACCTGCAGGGAACACTTCCAACTATTCATTATGGCTAAGTGGTGCCAGGCAAACATTAACAAATACACTCACAAGGCGCGAATCTGAAAGATCAGACTTGTGGTGCTTACTAATGTAAGTAGCCCCATCAGCTTCAAGGGGACTGTTTATGTGCATAAGAGGCCCTGTGATTGTTTTCTTAACTGTTTGCATAGAAGTAGGGAGGAGGGGAAATGCCTTACTAGTTGGAAGCATATCCTCCAGGTGAGGTTTCAGGCAAACTGAGGAAGCAGTGAGGGAACCTGAGTTGCCCTTGCCTCTTCTGTGGGTAGGTAGGATAATTTCCAAGACCACTATGGCACCTTTCAAGAGCAACACATACGCACTCTTCTCAGTTAGATTATTTATTTATCAACAGTTTAGGAATTCTCAATCAATATACAGTACTCACGCTGAATGTTAAATACTATGTGTATCTTCTTGCTTAATTTTATACAGAATTATAAATACTTTAAAAACAGCTAATGTAACAATTTTTAAAAATATTTGAACAGCTGCAGATATTCTGCGCTGTGTCAGGACCACATGCTGCATGCTTTGTTCATTCTCGCAAACCCACTGATTTGTAGGGTATGACTTATGGGAGCAAGGCAGTGCTTAATTTGTAATGGAAGAGCTGCTGGGGCTCAGGCAATTAGATGCTGGGGCTCAAGCAGTTTTTTTACTTTCATAACTGACGTGGCAACCCCAGAGGTGCCGGGGCCGTGAACTGCCAAGACTAGAGGTGCCTCGGCTCAGCCCCAGCAAGCCCTGACACAAATAAAACACTGGAGCAAGGCAAGCTGAATTCGGTCCTGTCCTGCTCTCACTGAAGCAAGTTTTCACTGACTTAAGCAGGAGCAAGATCAGATCTGTGTCCATTTATTTCATTCCCTGACAGAAGGGTTCTATATGCTAGAGCAGGCCTGCACAACTCATAAAGTGGCGAGGGCCATATTACTCCAAAGAAAACAGCTGAGGGCCGAAACCCCCCGAGAGCCGCCAACCCCCCCCCAGCGCCACCCAGCCCCCCACAAAACACAACACCCCCCCACTGCGCCACCCCCCCCACGGAAACAACCCCC
>NW_020685504.1:2574-3380 GCF_002925995.2 Terrapene triunguis
TTTTTTTGTGCCCCTCTGCCCCCGGCCCCGCCCCAGCTCCACCCCTTCCGAACCCCTTCCCCAAATCTCCAGCCCTGCCTCCTCCCCCAGTGTGCCGCATTTCCCCCCCACCATTGCTTCCTGCGGGCCTCCCGTGACCTCCCGCCCCTAGCTCACCTCCACTCCGCCTGCTCCCCCGGGAGTGCCGCCGCTCCGCTTCTGCCCCCTCCCTCTCAGGCAAGGGAGGGCGGAGCAGGCGGAGCAGAGGTGAGCTAGGGTCGGGGGGCGCAGGAAGTAACGGGGGGGGTAGAGGAACCGCTCCCCGCTCCAGCTCACGTCCGCTCCACCACCGTCGCCTCCCCCGAGTGCCCGCCGCTCGGCTTCTCCTCCCTCCCTCCCAGCCTTGCTGCACGAAATAGCGGTTTTGCGCGCGGCAAGCCTGGGAGGGAGGGGGGAGAAGCGGAGCGGCGGCGCGTTCAGGGAAGCAGGCGGAGCAGAGGTGAGCTAGGGTGGGGGGGCACAGGAAGTAACGGGGGGGGTAGAGGAACCACTCCCCGCTCCAGCTCACCTCCGCTCCACCACCGCCGCCTCCCCTGAGCGCCCCGCCGCTCGGCTTGTCCTCCCTCCCAGCCTTGCTGCATGAAACAGCTGTTTCGCACGTGGCAAGCCTGGGAGGGAGGGGGGAGAAGCGGAGTGGCGGCGGCACGCTCAGGGGAGCAGGCGGAGCGGAGGCAAGCTGGGGCGGCGGGGGCACTTTTTCCCCATGCCCCAGAGTCGGCACCTATGATGGCCGGCGCCAGAATGCCGCCCCTAGAAATGTGCCGCCC
>NW_020685505.1:0-486 GCF_002925995.2 Terrapene triunguis
TCGCCCAGCACAACTTTTGTGGGGAAGGGGCCTGCCCCTTTAATGGCATAGTCTCCCCCCACCTCACACACACTCCAGAAATAGCAGCAGGGAGTCAGCACGAGTAGTGCAGCTCTGGCCTAGCAGCCCATCCTCATCCCCAGGAATAGTGCTAGGGTTGCCAGGTGTCTGGTTTTCAACTGGAAAGTCTGGTCAAAAAGGGGACCTGACAGTGTCTGGGCAGTACTACTGACCAGTCACCAAAAGTCTGGTTACCTGACTGTCCACAATCGGCTTCCGTTCCGCCGCCGGGAGGGCGGGAAGAGCAGCTGCTGGCGGAGCTGGTGGAGCATTCAGAAACTTCCTGGGGCCAGAGAGAGGTACCAGCAGCTGGCTCCTGGAGGGAGGGATACTGAAGCGTGCGGCATTTGAGGAGCAGGGCCGGTGAGCGGGCTCATTGTCCGGGCCTCCTTGCCCCTACCCCGCCTTTAGGGTGCTGCCCCCCCC
>NW_020685505.1:586-3149 GCF_002925995.2 Terrapene triunguis
CCCCCAGAGTGCGGCTCTCCCCCCCCCCGCATCCTGCCCTAGTCACCCCTCCACCCCCGGAGTGCGACTCTCCCCCCCCCGCCCGCCCCAGTCACACCTCCATCCCTGGAGCACAGCTCTCCCCCCGTCCTGCCCCAGTCACCCTTCCACCCCCAGAATACAGCCCCCCCATCCTGCCCTAGTCACCCCTCCACCCCCAGAGCACAACTCTTCCCCCTGTCCTGCCCTAGTCATCCCTCCACCCCCAGAGCATGGCTTCCCCCTCCATCCTGCCCCAGTCACCACTCCACCTCTAGAGCCCTGCTCAGCTGGTGGAGGGAGGAGGTGGAGAGAGCAAGAGTGAGGAGGGGGGGGAGGGAGAAGAGGAACAGGGGATGGGGCCTCGAGGGAAGAGGCAAAGCAGGGGCGGGGTCTTGAGGGAAGAAGCAGAGCCGGGGTGGGGCCTCAATGGAAAGGGGCAAGGTAGGGCAGGGAGTGGGGGAGGTTCTGGCCCTCAATGTCCAGTTTTCACAAATTAGAAAATTGGCTACCCTAAATAGTACCGGGGTGGCTCCAGCCCGGGAAGGCCTGGCACAGCTATCCTGCTGCACCAACAGCAGCCAGGAGCCACAACCATCGTCATAGGACACCTTTCAGAGGGGGGTACCTACACAGCTAAATGTCTAGCACCAGCCCTGTGGGCAGCTAGGAGTTGAGACTCCCTGCAATCTCACTCCATCGCTTTCTCTCTCACTCTACAAATAAAAATCCACTTTAGTACTGGCTTCTCATGCCTTGATTACACTGTAATCATTACAGACTAACAACGGTTTCCTTCAGCAAGCAGCAAGTTCCCTCTCTGTTTGTGGAAAGTTGGCAATTCAAATGGCCAGCAGTGGTGCAATCACATGGAAAAAGTGAAGCCATGCAACCTCATGAGTAAGGAAAACAACTCTGGAATTCAGTCACCCCTCCCTTCCCTTCTATGTGTCAGCTCAGCTCCCATCACCAGCAGCCATGGGCACAAAGCTTTGGGCTGCACCGCACCAGCTGCAGGGCTGGTTATTGTTAGCTCCTTTGCAAAGCAGTGGATGGACTTTGCAAGCATACAAATGACTGACACAAACGACAAACCGGATTAATGCTGACTTGAGAGCAGGGACTAATATGGGATTTCAAAGCAGTTAAAGTTCATTAACTCTGCCACTCTCCAAATGCTTGAATCATTCACATAAAGAATCCAACTCATCCTAAAAGGCTTGTATTACTTCGAGCGTTGGGCTGTCTATGGGCTGTCTGTATTGTAACTGCGGACAGTGTAGGACAATGCTGTAATCTTTCTTATGCAAAACTTCCTTTCATCCCAACAAGAGTTTGGCCTGAGCCAGGACTGTAGCACTGGACCCAACGTGCAGGCTGGTGTCGGTGAGGGTTTAGGTTCAGCAGTGAGAGAGTGGGCGAAGGCAGCTCAGAGAGCTGGCTTTGGGAGATTTCTAAATGGGGAAAGGCTAGATGAAGCATTTAGGATTTTGTTTTTCCTATTCCTGAAAGACAAACAAGCATTTGAAAAAAACAAAACAAAAAAGTCACAGTTTTATTTTAGTGCCCTGAATGCGAACACATCAAAGCAGCTCTTGGTCTAAATAGAACCTTATGATTCCTCCACCCAAACCGGGGTTATGCTTGTGGTTCAGGCTGCAGGAGTAAACAAAGCAGTCCTAGCAAGGTGGAGTTACTTAGAGACAGGTGTGGCTTGGTGACTTTTATCACTCTTCAGTAGGAGAAATCTGTGTGGATTTATGGCATATGCAACCTCAGCTGTCACTGGGACTGCACAGGCTGCATTGATATCATCAGCAAGTTAGCCTAAAGAACTGGTAAGGGGTGCTGTGATGGGGTGTTCACCCCAACCACCCCTGAAAGGGGCACACGGGCTCACAAGAGGCTATTTGACAGGATGGGCTGCACTGGGTGAGGTGTAAGCTGGCTATACGGCCTTAACTGAACCTGACCCAGCTGGGCAGGAGGAGGCGGGGCTCCTATAAAGCCAGAGAGAGGCGAGCCCAAAGAGGCTGCTGCAGGGGGAGAGACTTGGCAGCAGTTATTCCGGGTTGAGAGAAAGGAGTAGGAAGACGCCTAGGGAAAATAGGCACAAGCGTGAGACTGCATAGTCCTTAGCTGCTGATTTGTGGTCCCTGGGTTTCTTCCTACTCCTTTCTTGCAACCCTGAGAGTAACTGCTGACTCTCTTCCCCCTGCAACAGCCTTCTTGTGCTCTCCTCTTTCTGGCTTTATAGGAGGCCAGCTGGGTCAGGTTCAGTATAGCCAGCCTACACCTCACCCAGGTGCAGCCCCTCCTGTCAAAAAGCCTCTTAAATGACTGCTCCATGGAGCAGCTGGTACGGGAACCCACAAGGGGAGAGGCAACTCTAGATTTAGTCCTGAGTGGAGCGCAGGAGCTGGTCCAAGAGGTAACTATAGCAGGACCGCTTGGAAATAGTGACCATAATACAATAGCATTCAACATCCCTGTGGTGGGAAGAACATCTCAACAGCCCAACACTGTGGCATTTAATTTCAAAAGG
>NW_020685506.1:0-3778 GCF_002925995.2 Terrapene triunguis
ACATAGGTGTGTAGCAGTGTATGAGAAAATGCTGCTTCCCTCCCATGCCTTCTCCAGACGGCTTGCACTGGGCAGGATGGAATTCAAGCCACTCTACCTGTAATTGGGATGCAAAATGCCCAAGTTACTGATACCAGGTTTGATCTCTTAGGGGGCTTGTGTGGTTGGGCCAAAAAGGGTTAAGCAACTTGCAGGCTAACTGATCCAGATTCAACCTTTAGAGACGCAGAAGTAGTTAACGTTTGTGGTTTTTGTGTGTTAACAATGTAACCAAATAGTTCCTGTCTATGGCTGTATTCTGTTAATTCAGAGATCAAAAGAAGATCTTCACATTTAAATGTACTGATATCACTGTCTTAATTTCTCTTTGAAGTCTGTGGTAAATCACCTGTAAAATGATGAAGATAGGCAATTGCCTTGTGTTAATCCATGTAGCTAATTACCAGTGATGCTTGGGAAATAGGTTTACTTCCAAGCCACAACAATTGCCTATTGTTCACCAAGGACTGCATGCTGCTACAGAACTATAAAGGGGACGCTTGGGTCCTGCTTATGCTTTATCAGGGGAAGCATTGACCTACAAGACTGAGGTCTCCAATTTCATTTTGGGTCGCCCTGATATGGAACATTGGACTAAACCTATGAACTAATTCTGAAAGAACTTTGCAACTCTCAAGTTCACCGTCTCTACTATGAAACTGGCCTACAAACTTGACTCATATCTGTATGTATAATGATCTTTTAACCAATACTCACTCTCTTCTTTTTGAATAAATTTTAGTTTTGTTAATAAGAATTGGCTGTAAGCCTGTATTTGGGTAAGATCTGAAATATTCATTGACCTGTGGAGTAATGTGTCCGAACCTTTGGGACTGGTAGAACTTTTTATATGATGAATAAGATTTTCAATAATCTTCATATTTGACTGCTGTTTGGGTGGAAGCCTGTTAGGATATAGATATTCAGGCCTGTCTGTAGAGGCCTATACTTAAGAATTTAGGTGTATTCTTATCACTTAGCTAGTTATCGAGGTATAAAAGAAAGAATCAAAATCACTGTCTGCCGGTGTAAGGGCCTTCTCTTACCGTGACAGTCTGAGGCCTGGTTCTTAGGCTAAGGCCTTCGGCTAAGCAGCAGAGGCCAGCCATAAACTGGGAAGTGTCTGGTCACATCTTCACATTCCAAACTAGTCACATGGAAATAAGGTGCTATTGGGCTGTTAGGAATACAATCCTGTCCTGATATTCCTATCACCTCCAGAGAAAGGGAAGAGCCTAGAAGATGTAAAAGGAAACTTAGGCCTGGTCTACACTACGGGATTAATTCGGATTTAGCAGCGTTAATCCGAATTAACCCTTCACCCGTCCACACTACAGAGCCAGTTAATTCGAATTAAAGGGCCCTTTAAATCGATTTCTGTACTCCACCTCGACGAACGGAGTAACGTCAAAATCGATTTTGTTAATCCGAATTAGGGTTAGTGTGGCCACAAATCGATGGTATTGGCCTCCGGGAGCTATCCCACAGTGCACCACTGACCGCTCTGGACAGCAATCTGAACTCGCATGCACTGGCCAGGTAGACAGGAAAAGACCCAGGAAAATTTGAATTTCATTTCCTGTTTCCTCAGCGTGGAGAGCACAGGTGACCACAGATACCACAGATACCTCAGCTCATCAGCACAGGTACCCATGCAGGCTGATAATCGAAAAAGAGCACCAGCATGGACCACACGGGAGGTACTGGATCTGATCGCTGTATGGGGTGAGGATTCAGTGCTAGCAGAACTTCGTTCAAAGAGACGAAATGCCAAAACTTTTGAAAAAATCTCCAAGGGCATGATGGAGAGAGGCCACAATAGGGACTCAGATCAGTGCCGCGTGAAAGTGAAGGAGCTCAGACAAGCCTATCAAAAAACAAAGGAGGCAAACGGTCGCTCCGGGTCAGAGCCACGGACATGCCGCTTCTACGCAGAGCTGAATGCAATTCTAGGGGGGGCCGCCACCACTACCCCACCTGTGATCGTGCAAACCGGGTCTGGGATAGTCTCTACACCTGAGGATTCTGCGGATGGGGAAGAGGAGGAGGAGGAGGAGGAGGAGGAGGAGGAGGATCTTGCAGAGAGCACCCAGCACTCCGTTCTCCCCAACAGCCAGGAGCTTTTTCTCAGCCTGACTGAAGTACCCTCCCAAGCCTCCCAAGCCAGTAGCCAAGACCATGACCCCATGGAAGGGACCTCAGGTGAGTTTACCTTTTAAAATATAAAACATGGTTTAAAAGCAAGGTTTTTTAATGATTATTTTGCCCTGAGGACTTGGGATGCATTCGCAGCCAGTACAGCTACTGGAAAAGTCTGTTAACGTGTCTGGGGATGGAGCGGAAATCCTCCAGGGACATCTCCATGAAGCTCTCCTGGAGGTACTCCAAAAGCCTTGCCACAAGGTTTCTGGGTAGTGCCGCTTTATTCCGTCCTCCATGGTAGGACACTTGTCCACGCCATGCTTGCAGCAAGTACTCTGGTATCATTGCCTGACAAAGCCTGGCAGCGTATGGTCCCGGTGTTTGCTGGCATTCAAGCAACATCCGTTCTTTATCTCGTTGTGTAATCCTCAGGAGAGTGATATTGCTCATGGTAACCTGCTTGAAATACGGGAACTTAATTAAGGGGACAGAGGTGGCCGTTCCTACTGGGCTGTTTGCCTGTGGCTGATAAGAAATCCTTCCCTGCAGTTAGCCAAGCGCAGGGGCGGGGGGGGGAAATTGGCCCAGAGCTTTTCACGTTTGGCTAGCAGGGATCTTCCCTGATACCAGCTGTGGGGGGAAGGGTAAAGCGATCATTCCAGGGAATTCATGGCGGGAGGGGGGGGCGGATGGGTTAGTTTGGTTTCAGCAGGGATTTTCCCTGTTACCAGCCACGCGGTCGGGGAGGGGTACATTGAGCATTCCAGGGAATTCATGGCGGGAGGGGAGGCGGGGGGGTTAGTTTGTTTTCTGCTGCTGAAGGTTAACAGGAAAACCTCAGCAGTCAACAGGCTTTGATTGGTATGTTGGAAAGGAGGGCGCAGAAGCCGAAAGACAATGGCTTACCATGGCTGCCTGCAAGCTGAATTCTGTTGCCCGGACCTGCGTCTGATCTCTAACACCAAAGCCACAGGCACTCAATATTAAGATGGAAAATGCGACCTTGTACTGAAATCACATGTGCTATGTAATGTGAATAGTGTTCACCATGAAAGAGTACAAGCATTGTTCTGTAAAATGTATCATTTTAAAAACTTCTCTACTTTTTTTCAACCCTCCCTCTAGCAGCTGCAAATGTTTCAAGCCTCCCTCCTGCGTCCAGAAGGCTATCTCAGATAAGGCGTCGTAGAAAGATGACGCGAGACGACATGTTCAAAGAAATAATGAAATCCACCCACAATCAAAGAGCTCATTTGAATGAGTGGAAGGACACTGTATCTAAATTTAGGAAAGATGCCAGTGACCGTGAGGTCTTGAGGGATGCTCGAGATGAGAGGTGGCAGGCTGCAACGCTGGGGCTGCTGCGTGAGCAAACGGACATGCTCCGGCGTCTGGTGGAGCTTCAGGAACGGCAGCAGGATGACAGACTGCCACTGCAGCCGCTGTATAACCTACCTCCCTCCTCACCATGTTCCATATCCTCCTCACCCAGACGTGTAAGAACGCGGGGGGGGAGGCTCCGTGCACCCTCTCACTCCACCCCAGGGGAGAGCCCAACCAAAAGGCTGTCATTATATTGAATTTGATCAGTGGCCTT
>NW_020685506.1:3788-4757 GCF_002925995.2 Terrapene triunguis
TAATCACTTAATAAAGAATACATGATTTTTAAACGATAGTGACTTTATTACCTTTGAAAGAAAGCTGGGGGGAGGGTGGGTTGCTTACAGAGAATGAATGAGAATGAAGGGGGCTGGTTTTCATGAAGGGAGAAACAAACAGAAATTTCACACTGTAGCCTGGCCAGTCATGAAACTGGTTTTCAGAGCTTCTCTGATGCACAGCGCTTCCTGGTGTGTTCTTCTAATCGCCCTGGTGTCTGGCTGCGCGTAATCAGCAGCCAGGCGATTTGCCTCAGCCTCCCACCCGGCCATAAAGGTCTCCCCCTTACTTTCACAGAGATCGTGGAGCACACAGCAAGCAGAAATAACAATGGGGAGATTTCTTTGGCTGAGGTCAGAGCGAGTTAGTAGCGATCTCCAGCGCGCTTTTAAACGGCCAAATGCACATTCTACCACCATTCTGCACTTGCTCAGCCTGTAGTTAAACAGCTCCTGACTCCTGTCCAGGCTGCCTGTGTATGGCTTCATGAGCCATGGCATTAAGGGGTAGGCTGGGTCCCCAAGGATAATGATAGGCATTTCAACATCCCCAACGGTTATTTTCTGGTCCGGGAAGTAAGTCCCTTGCTGCAGCCGTTTAAACAGATTAGTGTTCCTGAAGACGCGTGCATCATGAACCCTTCTCGGCCACTCCACGTTGATGTCGGTAAAACGTCCCTTGTGATCCACCAGTGCTTGCAGCACCATTGAAAAGTACCCCTTGCGGTTTACGTACTGGGTACCCTGGTGCTCCGGTGCCAAGATAGGGATGTGGGTTCCATCTATCGCCCCACCACAGTTAGGGAATCCCATTGCAGCAAAGCCATCCACTATGACCTGCACATCCCCCAGAGTCACTAGCTTGTGTAGCAGCACCTCAGTGATTGCTTTGGCTACTTGTATCACAGCAGCCCCCACAGTAGATTTGCCCACTCCAAATTGATTCCC
>NW_020685507.1:0-3476 GCF_002925995.2 Terrapene triunguis
CTCAGGATGGAGCTGAGAACTCACTGGACCATGGGTAGTTCTTAACTTCCCTCTCAGCCCTAGAGTGACTTCTTAAGGACAGAGTTGAGGCAGATTGGCAGGGAGTGGGTGTAGAGAATTCACAGAGCCCTTGCATTGCTTTATGTGACCTCCAGAAAGCCAAGCACAGCGTCCTACAGAGATATCAGCTCTTTCTACCATGAATTTCTAAATCTGCAGTTCAGATCTATCCCCTGGCAGGAGTGACTCCAGTTACCACCTGATAGCTCTTTGGCATCTCATGTGAAATGCATACAGTGGGTCTCAGACCAGCTCCCAGTGTGTAAAATGGATTCACCAATGGCCTTGGAACTCATTTGCAAACCTCTTCGTCCATTCATCTCAGTGTCCAAGGGCTAGTGGCGAAGTTCACACCAGTGCCATTCCCAAACCATTCCCATTGAGTGTGACTTTCAGTGTGAACTGGACAATCATTCAAATATCCCAGCCTAAACATGCAAAGGCCTTGACTGGTGCACAGGCCTTGAGTGTACTTCATGCTGAAGGGTCATGGACCTTGAGCTAGCCTGGGACACCCGAATGCAGGCTTCCCAAAACAGGGCTGAGGTAGACTGGTGGGACAGTGTGTGGGAACTGTCAGTACTTCAGCCTTATCCTGAGCTCTTTGATGGGCCACAGGAGAAATGCTGTCCTCATGTGCAGAGCTGTGCTTGTTGGATTAGGGTTTTCTTCACCTTCCTCTGAGACATTGGATCTTGGCAATTGACAAAGTTGTGACACTAACAGGAATGATCTCAGCCTTTTGAGCCGGTCTTTTCTTGCCTCTAATTTTCGCCAGTTGTGATTATTAAGTAGAGCTGGTATAAGAATAATGAAACCTCTGATTTATAAACTTGTTTGTGAATAACATAGTAAGGACACTTCTGAAATGATTGGAGAGAAGCCTGTTCCAAGAAGATTGACTGTTTAGATCAGGTAGCTGAGTATCAGTTTTTCTGGGTTCAATTCCTCGCTCAGGGAGAGGGTGGATGTAGCAGTTAAAGTGTGTGGGGCGGCTGGGAGTCAAGATTCTGGGGTAAAAGGGCACATCAGCGAGCTGGTTCGGCACATGTTTGAATGTTGTAATCTCTCTCCTCCTTCCTGTGGAGGTCAACTGTCTTCTTTAATTGACAGCTCTTCAGGGAAGGGATCATATTCTCAAATATACTCTTGTTATGGCCGTATCAATAAAGCCCCTGTCCTGATTGGAGCATGTGAGCATTGATCTCACTCCCCACATGGTTGTAGACTTGGATTTCGAAAGGGGGCTGGTGGAGTTAGGCACCCAAATACAATTCAAAGCCTACAGGAATTGGATGACAGACAATCTTCACACCCCTGCTGTCAAGTTTTCACACCCCAGATGTCAAAACCATTTCTCGCACCCTTACGGCTGGTTGGTTGGGGGAAGTGCTAAGAGACTGGTTAAGGTAAGTTCTAAGAAGGAGATGATTTAGTCCTGTACCCACTGATCATCTGCTCTGGGGCACAGGCAGGACTTTCTGTGGTAGTTTCTCCTCTCCCCCTGACCAATCAACACTGAGATGTGTCTGGAAATCAAGTCCTATGAGGTCCTGAGTTCCTTCTGAGCATGTACAACACCTTTGATTTCTCAAACATGAAAGGGAATAATAAAAGGGAAAAGGGACACTCCAAATCACTCCTTCTCCCTTCCTCTCTGCCCATGGCATCCATGACACCTGACGAACAGAGAACTGGCGGTGAGGGGTCCTTGCTGGAAGGTACCTAGCCAGTAGGATTACAAAAGCATATGGTGAGAAAAAACCTTTGTTTTGAATACTTTAAACTTGTGAAGTTAGATGTTATTTGCATTTTACCATTTATTTTCTTTGTAACCAAATCTGATTTTATGCCTCATTGCTTGTAATCCCCCACTTTCCCGGCCGGAGCACCAGCTGGAGCGAGGCAAGCCTCCAGCCCTGCTCCCCAGTCTGGAGCGCGGCATGCCCCGCTGCCCCGCTCCCCTGGCTGGCGCGTGGCACGCCCCCTGCTGGAGTGCAGCAAGCCCGTGGCCCCACTCCCTTGGCCTGAGAGGCCGCGGGGCTTGCCGCATTCCAGCCAGGGTAGTGGGGCCGGAGTCTTGCCGCGCTCCAGCCGGGGGAGCGGGGCCGCGGTCTGGCCGGCGCTCCAGCCGGGGGAGCAGGGCCGCGGGCTTCCCACGCTCTGGCTCGGGGAGCGGGGCTGGAGGCCAGAAACCCGCGGCCCCGCTCCCCCGGCCGGAGTGCAGGGGTCGGATAAAAACGGCCAGTGGCCGTAGTTTGCCCACCCCTGTGCTAGAGGCTCTTTGTGAGGAGGCGAGGAGTGGAAATTCTCACAGCAAAGCAGTGTTAAGGCGACCCAAGTTGGAGAATTGAGGGGATATAGCTGTCTATCAGACCAGATTGCACCCTGGGGAATGTCACACCCATTCTCCACCCTTTGTTTCTGGAAGCGCCTGATCTTGCAAACATTAGCTTTTGAAGCTGATATGAGATTTCTCATTGATTGCATTGTGACCACTCACACAAGCATAGATTTCTTCTAGGAATGGGACCTGTCCCACTCCAAAGACCATATTCCCTGCTGGTGGGCACTGGCAGAGCTGTGGTGATTTCAGGGGAAATCTGGCAGAGCTGTGGTGATTTCTAGTTGGCATCATCTGAAGAGGCGACCCCTGGAGATTGGCTGTAATTTGGTTTAACCTCAGAGCCTTACTCCGGGCTGTCTAAATTCTTGTGACAGGCACCAATTTACTGAGAGCTTTCCACAGGGCCTCCTTCACCACACTGTTTCTCAGGCTGTATATCAGGGGGTTAACCAGGGGAGTCAAGACATTGTAGAAGACAGAGAACAC
Organism: Terrapene triunguis; assembly: GCF_002925995.2. Lineage (NCBI taxonomy): Eukaryota > Metazoa > Chordata > Testudines > Emydidae > Terrapene > Terrapene triunguis. Next base: position 2,894 of record NW_020685507.1, read on the forward strand.
TTTGTTCAGGGATCTCAGCCTGTTGGTGTCCGGGAGCATGTACACAATGATTAGGGTCCCATAAAAAATTGTCACCATGCTGAAGTGGGAGGAGCAGGTGGAAAAGGCCTTTTGCCTCCCGGTGGTGGAGGGGATTAGCAGGATGGCAGCAATGATGTGAATATAGGATGCCACGGTCAATAGAAATGGAGCCAGGGTGAATATAGAGGAAGATATGAAAGCAGTAACTTCCAGAAGGTGAGCGTCAGTTCAGGCATGTTTTACTATGGGGGTGACATCATAAAATAAATGGTCAATTTCATTGGAGTCAGATAAAGTCAATTGTGACAACAACACCATCAATGTGGCAATCGCTAGGGAGCCACTTACCCAAGAACCGGTCGCCAGCTGGAGGCAGAACCTGTTGTTCATAAGGATGGTGTAGCATGGTGGTTTGCAGATTGCTAAATACCGATCGTACGACATTGCGTTACAGAAAACACTCTGTAGCTGTTAAGCAGCCAACGAAATAAAATTGTGCAAAGCAAGCAGTAACTGAAATAGTCTTGTTGCCAGTCAGGAAACTTGACAGCAACCTGGGCAG
>NW_020685507.1:3486-6593 GCF_002925995.2 Terrapene triunguis
TTGCCAGTCAGGAAACTTGACAGCAACCTGGGCAGGATTATTGAGGTGTAGCCGGTCTCCAAGCAGGACAAGCTTCCCAAGAAAAAGTACATGGGGGTGTGAAGGTTCTGAACCGATACACCTAGCACCAGGATGTGGATGTTCCCAACCATGGTCACAATGTAGATCACTAGAAAGTGCAGGAAGAGAAGGGTTTGCAGCTCCGGGAGATTCCCAAATCCCAGGAGAAAGAATTCTGTGACGGACATTTGATTTCTCTGTTCTGTGTCTGGAATGGATTGTGCCTAAATGAAATTGGAACTGGAATTGGAGGGAAATAAATGTATATTTTAAGAGATGGTCAACACGTTTATTCCATAACCCTCTTTCCCCTCAGATAATCACAAATTCAGCATCTTATGATGCCACCCAAAAATTGAGGCAAACAAAACCAATAGTCACTTAAAAATATATAAAACTAGGAGGATACAACATCCTGAAACTTTGGTTCTATGCATTCCCCCAAACCCTTTAACCAGGGAGCAAACATGAGCATTCAGGGAAATATAACTATTAATAAGTACACTACAATTAAGTCCTAACCATACCTTGCACATAAGGTTAAATCAAGAATATTAGTTGTTAGATTCGATATTCACATAAATAAACAAATATTTAGGCACACAGAGAGATAAACTCAACTCTATCTATCTGTCTATCTATCTATCTCATTTTATACTTCCACCTATCACCATAGCATCTAAACGCCTTTCCCGTAAAATCAGTAGCAATAGAGAAGTACCTAGTTGACGTGAAAGTGTTTGGACATTCCTCCCTTTTTGAGATACCAGCTCGTCTTGTGGAAGGTTTTCTTGGTTTTGGGATTTTGGGAGAGAAGGAGTAAAGTCGAAGTAGGTGTCACAGAATCCTACATCATAGGCCAGAAGGGGGCATTGTTTCGCAGATAAGAGGATCATTCCTGTTAAGGCGGAAAAGCTTTCCCAAAGGTTTTGCAGTGTTTCCTAAAGCTCCTTCCATTACCAGATCCCCCCATCCAAGAATGCCTTGTCCCCAGTTCTCATGCATTTCATCCTCAGTTTTGTGATTTTGGATATTACCGGGCTCCTAGGTGCTACAATAATACTTAGAGAAAATTGAATTCATAGACACAATTTGAATCAGATACAAATCTACACACACAAGCACAATGGTGCATACACAAACACACAAACAAACAAATGTCTACAGACCCACAAACAAGTATAACGGAATGCATAGACATGTGAACATACAAAGACATGAAGCTGTGATCTTCAAAAGAGTCCAGAGGAGCTAGGCATTCAAATCCCTTAGATTTTCAGTTTGATTCAGACACTTAATCTCTTAGGGCATTTGAAAATCCTAATTTCAACCTACTTGAGCAATCACACACACATCGACAAGCACACCCAAACTGACATAGAAACACACTGTTGCCATACAGATATGAATATACAATCACATAGGAATGTACAGTCAGAATCTCTTTCATGGTCAAGAAAACACGAGAGAGAAAATGGTGCCCTTTGGTAAGGAAAGAATTTGCTGGAAGTGACAGTGAAAGCTTAACTACTTTACAAAGCTAGAAATTATAGCTATTGTAACTCTCTCTCTCTCCTTTGTCTGGTTAATATATCATACTTGTGGTTTTGCCTGAGTGCTGTACTCCCTTGTGGGGAGAGAGTCCAGAGGAGAGCAACAAAAATGATCAAAGGGTCAGAAAATCTGACATAGGAAGAAAGGTTAGAGCAGGGGTCTCAAACTCAATTTACCTTAGGGCCAGTGCCAGTCCTCCAATCCTCCCAGCGGGCCAATGATGTCACTGAAGATGGTGTTCAGAAAAGAAAATGTTTATATTGTATTTTTTATTTCAAATTTCTTAGAAATAATAAGATTGTCATACAACTTTATACAATTCTTCGCCTGCCAGAGAGCTTTTAGTGTTCGCCAGACACCTGACAATACTTCAGTTCTGTCAGTTTATTGATGTTTGACCTCAGTGACTGAGCAGTTGAAACCTTCAGGATTGCAGCAACGTGTGCATCAGATAGTTGTGTTCGATATTTTGACTTGTTTATATTCGTTGTGGAAAAAAATGATGCTGCCTCCATGGCTGACTCTGCCCGGTGACTAGTGATGGTATTTCTCTCCCTCTCCTCCAGCTAATGGGAGCTGCGCGGGGTGGCACCTGCAGCAGATATTGCCAGCAGCGTGTCTACATGCGTCTCTCCTCCGCGGGCTGCAGTGGGGTGGTTTTTGAGCCAAAGATGACTCGTGGGCTGGGACTTTGAGACCCTTGTGTTAAAGAAACTGGGCCTGTTTAGTCCTGAGAAAAGACGGCTTAAGGGGGACCTGATAACAGTCTTCAATATGTTAAAGGTTGATACAAAGAGGACGGGGATCAATTGTTCTCCATGTCCGTTGAAGGCAGGACAAGAAATAATGGGCTTAATCTGCAGCAAGGGAGATTTAAGTTAGATATCAGGAAAAGCTTTCTAATAATATGGGTAGTTAAACTCTGGACTAGGTTTCCAAGAAGGTTGTGGAATCCCCGTCAGTGGTGGGTTTTAAGAACAGGTTGGACAAACGCCTGTCAGGGCTGGTCTGGGTTTCCTTGGTCCTGCCTCAGTGCTGGGGACTAGACTTGATTACCCCTCGAGATCTCTCTCAGCCCCACATTTCTATGAATCTCTGACAGCTACAACTGTCTAAATGACTCCTGAACTCCTACCAACAGCATTTCCTGTTCACAAAAACACCACCACGTGGGATATTCACTGACACAAACTTTATGAATGCAATTACGGTTGTACGGGGCCGATGATATACCAGGCCTATGTGCTTTAGCAATTTTGTGATTGTCACCTTCACTGAGACCTTTGCTTTTGTAACCTCCTTGTTGGTTTAGGACACCCAGGTGCTAGTGAAAACAAATCCAGTGCTGACAGCATCAGTCTTTTCTGAACACTGCTGCCCATGCTAGGGAGCGGGATGCCTTGTAAAGCGCTGAGAGGGAGAAATCCATCACCGGCCATCAACGTGGACTAAAAATTCTGTCCTGGAACAATTGGTTTTCTGCTGTCAGGCCC
>NW_020685508.1:0-6678 GCF_002925995.2 Terrapene triunguis
GAGCCTTGGATGTATGAGCAGGGGACTACTGAGGAGAAGCAGGGAGGTGATATTAATTCTGTATATGCCATTGGTGAGGCCATTACTGGAATACGGTGTCCAGCTTTGGTGTCCACACTTTAAAAAGGAAGGTGAAAAATTGGTGACAATTCCGAGAAAGAGCCACAATGATGCAGGGTCTAGAAAACCTGCTTCACGCTGCGAGAGTTAAGGGGCTTAGTTCATTGAGCTTATTGAAGAGAAGTTCAAGAAGTGACTTGATCACAGTCTAAGGGCTTGTCTACACTACTGGCCAGATTGACGGCCAGCGATCGATCCAGCAGGGGTCGATTTATCATGTGTAGTATAGAAACGATAAATAGACCGCCGATTGCTCTAGCGTTCGATGTTAAGTTGCTGATCAATTAGGGAACATGCTCGTTTAAAGTTCTGAAATGCTCCCTTCAGCCCAGGGCCGGCTCCAGGCACCAGGCAACCAAGCACATGCTTGGGGCGGCACCTGGTGAGGGGCGGCCAATCTTGGGGTGGCGGGGGGGGCAGCACGGCATGGCGCAGCATTCCGCGGGGGGAGGGGGGGGCGCTCCGGTGGCACGGGGCGCGGCGCTCGGGGGTGGGTTCCGGCGGCGCGGCACTCAGTGGGGGGGGCGGGCTCCGGCGGCGTGGTGCTTGACGGGGCGCGGTGCTCGGGGGGGGGGTTCCGGCGGCGCGGTGCTCGGCGTGTGGGGTCTCGGGGGGCGGCGCTTTTTTTTGCTGCTTGGGGCAGCAAAAAAGTTAGAGCCGGCCCTGCTTCAGCCGCCTGTTTTGTCCACTGCTTGCAGGAAGAGCAGCCCGTTGCAGCTAGCTGGTGGGTGGGTGGAACCAGGGTGGACCAGCAGCCCCCCTATCAGCTCCCCACTCCCCTAAGTTCCTTGTGCAGCAGCTGCCTGCAGTTCAGCTGTGTCCCTCCCCCCACTGCCATGTGCTGCTCCTGCCCTCTGCCTTGAGCTGCTCCCAGAGACTCCTGCTTGCTGTTTGGGGGTAGGGGGAAGAGGAGGGCTAATGTCAGGGTGTCTCCCCCTCCCCACTGCACCCCGCTTACCCCAACTTCCATAGAGCCGGGGGGGGGGGGGGACACACTACAGAGGGAGCTTCGAGGTAGTAGCTGCGGTCTCAGGAGGTCTCAGCAAGCTGATTTAATTAACAGGGCAGTGTAGTTAAGGCTGGGGTCAGCTACTTAAAGGGGAAATGCGCATTTTTTCTCTCACACACAGGGTGTGTGTGTCTCTGTCTGCCCTCCCTCCTTTCCTGCTGCCTCCTAGAGTGTGAGAGTTAACCCTTGAGGGCTCAGTCAATTGCTAGTTCATTTAGCAGTGAGGCATTCCCTGGAAAATATCCCACCCTCTGACTCCTCCACCTCAACCAAGCTTCGTAATCATCATCACTGTGTACCAGTATTAAATTGTTTGTTTAAAACTTATACTCTGTGTGTGTCATATATATATATATATATAGTCTTTTGTCTGGTGAAAAAAATTTCCCTGGAACCTAACCCCCCCATTTACATTAATTCTTATGAGGAAAGTGGCTTAACATCGTTTCGCATAAAGTCGCATTTTTCAGGAACAAACTACAATGTTAAGTGAGGAGTTCCTGTATTGTAACAACCTACTCATTGGAGGGCTTTAAACCAGAACGATCTCCCTCTAAAACAGTGGCTCTCAACCTTTCCAGACTACTGTACCACTTTCAGGAGTCTGATTTGTCTTACATACCCCAAGTTACACCTCATTTAAAAACTACTCGCTTACAAAATCAGACATAAAAATACAAAAGTGTCACAGCACACTATTCCTGACAAATTGCTCACTTCCCCATTTTTACAGTATAATTATAAAATAAATCAATTGGAATATCAATATTGTACTTACATGTCACTGTATAGTATATAGAGCAATATAAACAAGTAATTGTCTGCATTAAATTTTAGTTTAGACCTGTTTAGGGTGCTCTCCAAGAAGCCACGAAGGGGTGAGATGTACAATTACAATTACCTCTAGAACATGTTCATTACCACCTGCATTATTGTCAGCCCTCAGGGCTCAAAAATCATGAGCCTGGCTTAACAATCATGGTGGCTTTAAAAAGCAATCAAATATGGAGAGGAGAGGTTGTTTGTGTGTTGGCTTTTCTACCTCCTACTTTGTGACCATTTCAGGTTGGAGATTCAGCCTGAAGCACACACACAAAATGCAAATCTCCCCATTAGCTACTTGAAGAGAACTGCACTGCAGCTCTCCTGGGGCATGGGCCATTCTCCCTATCCCCATATCCTACCCCTATCACTGTCCTGCATCCCCACTCAGCCTCTCCCCTCCCCATAGCTCCTTGAGGACCAGGAGTTAAAGGGAGGCAGTCGGTCCACGTGCAGCTGCAAATGATTCACCCATTAGTACTGCAAACAAACCATTAGTTGCAACACCTAAAGGCTCAGAAATTTATGTATTTATTATTATTAAGGATTTGGGAAACCACAACCTCTCACCAGTTCTTGGAAACTGTTTTTTGAGGATTTTTTTGGGGGGGGAGGGGAGAGGTTATATACAGGATACATTTTATAATTTAGCTCTGCACAGCTGAATATTTAAAAGCCTCACTAACTAGCCATTTCCTGCATCTGCGGGAAGTCTTTGTCTATTGTCTGGGTTGTAGCCCACGAAAGCTTATGCTCTAATAAATTTGTTAGTCTCTAAGGTGCCACAAGTACTCCTGTTCTTTTTGCGGATACAGACTAACACGGCTGCTACTCTGAAACCTGTCTGTAGATAGATTAGCTAGATAACCTGAGCATATTGCTAGTACAGGGCAGAAGGCACTTTTCCAAGTGAGGAAATAAAGCCTCTGACCTGGGGAGAAAAGTCCAATCCACAGTGACACCTCAGGCTCATAGATCAACTAGCTGCAGCAATCCCAGCATTGCATTTGTTCACAGTTTCCTCTGGCTCTGCCAGCTCTACAGCTCCCCCAAAGCCCCAGTTTCATCTCTTCACTGCATCCCCAGCCTCTATATAGAAGGTCTTTCCATGTTCAAATTGCCTTTTGCCTATGTAGGCAGGCAGCAAGAACTAGCCTTGCACTGACTTATGTAAGGAAGGATAATCCTGCAACCAAACTGCAGAAAATCCTCCCTTTTGAACAGTCAGGAAGTGAAGGTGGCTCCTTGCTACAGTCCTGCTGGGGAGCTGATGGGAGGGTTAAGGTGAATTCTCTGCCTCTGCTGGAGTGAGCTCCTCTCTGGACCCTGGCAAACTCCGCCTGCCAGGGAGAACTTATCCCCGAGCCTCAGGCCACCACCTCTAATGACGACAGGTGAAATTCTGTGCTCTGCCTCTAGGAGGTGCAGCCCAGGGGTGGGGTGGCAAAGGTGACTTTAAGCAACCATTGCATCCCCAGAGTCTAAGGTGACCTGGGGACCAGCGCTGAGTCCCTGTTCCCTTGGCATGGCCTGGAAAACAAGGATTGGGGCATGAGTCACACAAGGCAGGGCAGGGTGAGCGCTATGGAGGGCGCAGTGTGATGTGTATTAGCCAGGACCAGGAAGGGACAGCCAAAGGGCACTGGAGATCAGGAACACCAAGAGAGAGCAGGGGGGCAGTGGCTGCAGAGGCAGGAGCAAGCAGCAGGACCTGCGGGATGGCTGCAGGTAGAGGTGGAGCCAGGAGGAGCTGGGCTGGTGGGAGGGGCCAAGTGGCCTAGGGCAGGACTGAGGAGAGGACAGCAGCCCAACACCAAGACAGCTCCACGGTGGGACTAGGGGAGGCCGATGGGAATTGCTGAGGAGGAGTGGAGTTAGTAATGGGAGCCATCAGCCCAGCGACTGAACGGGGATGGCACGGGAGGTGTAAACAGTCCCAGGGCCACAGTGGATCAGGCAGCAGCTGCTGGGGAGAGGCGTGGCGAAGCAGAGGCTCAGAGGAGCAAAGTCAATGTGCTCCCATCAGGCAAAGGGTCCTAGGACAGGTACAGTCTTCCAGGCAGAGGTGAAGGTAAGCCAGTACAGTACGGTGTACTGGTAAGAAAGCCGGTACACAGCTAACGTACCGGCAGGGCCGCTGATGGGGGTGGGGTGGGGTGGTGCAAAAGGGGCAGCTGCCCCTGGGACCAGTGATTTAAAAGGGCCCGGGGCTCCAGTGGCGATTTAAAGGGCCCGGGGCTCCAGCCACTGCTGCCGCCACTACCGCACAGCAGCCGTAGCCCCAGGCCCTTTAAATTGCTGCCGGAGCCCCGAGCAGCACGGGCTGGGCAGCGCTGAAGGCTTGGCTGGGGGGAGTCTGGCCCCAGCCCCGCCCCTTCTGTCTGAGGCCCCGCCCCTTTTGGGGGACCAGAGCCACCCTCCCCCACCTTGCCCAGGACCCTGGCCGCCCTGCATACCGGTAAGTCTGTTAAATTACTTTCACCCCTGCTTCCAGGCACTAGAATACACCGATAGCCAGGAGGGTCCCTAGGGAAATTGGAGATAGGAAAGAATGCTCAGCTTTGAAGAGACAAGGACTCTGGTCTGGGGAACAGGTCTCTGCCACAGAATGTGCTTAAAATCATACTAAAGGTCCAGAGAAAAGACCACAAGGAAGAAACTTAAAGGAGCAGAACCCGGCTACTGTGGACATGATTTTCACTGGTGCAGCAGATCTACACTAGGAGTTTGTATGATGCCTACTTCTGTGATTTTATCACAAGTGTCCTGATATTTAGTGCTTGTCTGTAAGCACCCAGCTCCTGGAGCCACGTGATTACCAGAGAATCTCAGCTTTGCTTTCAAAGAAAAGTATGTTTCTAGTCCTTATGGCTGTGGAGAGAAGTTTGAAACCATCACAGAAGTGCCCCATAAAGGTCCTAAGCCAGAAGACAAATACAAAGATCCTCCAATGTGTTGTTTTTTTAAAAAATCATGTGATTTTTGAATGCTTGAAGTTGGCAGCCCTGGGTTTGCACCAGTTCAGCTCTAATATCTGTAGCTATGTCCGCCGCTAAACCACAGCGTAGACAAAGTCTTAGCATGGCACTCAGAAAAACTTTTCAGAAACCTTCAAATTATGGGAACTCCATTTCTCCCAATGATATGACATTTCCTTTAATCATGCTTCTCCTTTTTAAAAAAAGAAGCAAACATCAGTCACCGGAGAATGCAGGTTGGGCAACTTCTTTCTACAGTGAAAAAGCAGCCTTTTCAAAGGGAAGTGGGGCAGCTGACACATCTACAAACTTGACATTATAAAACTGGTCAGTGAGGCTTGGGGTTTCATTTTCAACATTCACAAAAGGAAGAGGGTCCCTGCGATCTCCTGGAGAACCCAGATCTACCAGAGGAGAGATTCACCCGCCGAGGGAACCAGGACCATGAGGATTTTCTCTGTTTTGCTTTGGATTCTTTTCCCAGGTGAGAATGACATGGTCTTTTTGTGGATCACTAGAAATACAATGCAAGTATTGGGTTTACACAGGGTTTGCCAGCTTCACCAATAGAGCTTGAAAGTCTAAGCTATGCTCTTGCTGTGGTTCTAACTCACCCAGGAGATGGAATTTACAAAGTGGGCAGGACAGTAAAGATTTCAGCATAGAATCTGTGTCCATGTCTGCGGAGAAAGTTTTCTATGAAGACAAAGCAAGGAAAATTTCAGCTGAAAAGGAGAGTTTTTCAGAACGTTCTCAACAAAGCTGGACAAAGAACAGAAAAGAATATTCATTACAATTATTTGATGAAACCATGGCCAGCATTTGGAACCAATATTATTTGCAACAAATACTGAGGCTAAGAATGTAGCCAGATTCTAAAAGGGATTGGAGATTTACATGGATATTGAGAATATCCAGTTATCATGAAAAGACCAGGAGTACTTGTGGCACCTTAGAGACTAACAAATTTATCATACCAGTTATCATAATTAGCATCAACCAAAATTTTGGATGAGAAATGAAAGCACATACTTCTGGGCTTAAGGCGATGTCTAGCTATTAGAGATCAGGAAGAGACTGGGGTGGGGGGGTGGAGGGGAGAGAGAGATTGTCCGACATCTGCATACTGCAGGATTCTTACACGTTTCTCTAAAGCACGTGGCTCTGGCCACTGTTGGAGACAGAATACTGGATGTTGAGTCTCATCCAGTCTGGTTATTCCAATGTTCCTATAAGATGAATTCTAGCCATGAACATATGAAAACAGAAAGTTATAATAAATGTGATGTTGTAACCTTGACCATATGGAACACTACCCATGTGATAGTTATAACTAATTCTATAGGGTGTGATTATTTCTATCTACAGAAAATTGCTTTCATCACTGTACAGTCTGAGCATCTTTCAAAGAATGTTTGCAAAAGTGCACCAAATAGTACAGTTTGGAACTTTTCATACTTTCTATGAGACAACATCACACTCAAGATGAGTTCCGCGGTAGGTGTGACATCCCAACCTGGTGCATTTTGGGGCATCACATTATAGTAGGAACTGGCCGAATCAGTGTGTAGGTAATAGTGCACTGCTTCCCCCTGCCTGGTTATTGGGGACATTCAGCACCAGTGACTAAAGTTCCTGGTTTATGATCATTTATCTGTGTAGTGTATACACACACACACACAGAGAGAGAGAGAGAATGGAAAGTTATTGAAAAGGCCTATAGCCAGAAAAGGTCCCTAAAGAGATAAG
>NW_020685509.1:0-3511 GCF_002925995.2 Terrapene triunguis
CAACTTTTAAATGGGGGATGGGTCATCCTGGGAACTAGACACCAGAGGGAACGCATGTCAACATGTCAGTAACAGTTGCCTGCAAAGCAGTGTGGGATAGCTATTGGAGGACTGCCAAAGTGGTGTGCAGCAGGATTGTGTGCACACAAACAATAGACAGATAGAATTCTATTCACAGCATGGGGATCCATTTTGCAAGTGGACTCCAGAGTTCACCATAAATGCAGAATTAGTGTGCTGGGAAGGATTGTGGTATGTGTGCACATACTTTTAAAATCAAATTAACTCAACAAAATCCAGTTTAAATCCCCCGTGTAGACAAGTAGGGTGACCAATGGCACATCCCCAGAGTACTGGACATTCCAGAACTTCTGGAACAGGATGGGCCCGCCCTCGCTGGCTTGACCCTGACCCTGCCATCATGACTTCACAGGCACCATACGTGCGAAGTCACACTGTACAGAGGACACGGTTTGGAGAGTGTGCCGCCCTGCCCCCGTAATGCTTATAAAAACTCAAGGAATCTTTTTCAGGGGACAAGGCAATAGGCCGCGCAGGGCCGGCTCTAGGCACCAGCGCTCTAAGCGTGTGCTTGGGGCAGCACTTTCCAGCAAGTGTGAAAAATCGGGATGGGGGTGGGGGGTAATAGGATCCTATATAAGAAAAAGACCCAAAAATCAGGACTGTCCCTATAAAATTGGGACATCTGGTCACCCTACCCCGGACCCAGCTCACCGCGCACCTCCTCCACCTCAGCCTGGTGCTGCCTGTCCTGGGCAGGGAGAGGCAGAGCCCAGCTCCGAGTGGGGCAGTGGGGGATACTGCCCGCACCCCCATCTCACTCACAGCCTTTCCACTTGTACCTCCCCCCATCGCTCCTTCACTGCACCCCTTCCCCTTGTACTCTCCCTTCACCCACACCTCTCCCCTTGTACCCTCCTCCCTCTCCTCCCGCACCTCCCCCTTCCCCTGCACCTCTTCTCTCGCAACCCTCCTGATACCCCCTCTCCTCCTCCACCCTCCTCTGCGAGTACATCACACCCTGCTTCTCTGCCAGTGTAGAGCCCCCCAAGCACCCCCACACCTGCTCCTCTGCCTGAGGCCTCTTTACTAGATCCCCATCCCTTTCCAGGTACAAGGTTTGAGGGTTAGTCCCTATGCCTTCCATGTGCTTTTGGAGCACTAAAGATAGGGTTGCGGGGGATGGGGGGGGTGAGATTTATACTAAAGTGAAATAAAAATAGGAGAAACTGTTTGATCCCCACTGCAAGTGTAAATGGGGATTGCTGTGGTGAACGAGGAGGTCACGTTTGGGGGGGAGCCCAGGGCTGGGGCGGCAGGGGGTGCAGGTGGGGGGGGAAGAGAGAGCCCAGGGCTGGGGCAGCAGGGGGTGGGGGAGGGCATGGGTAGGGAGAGACAGCCCAGGGCTGGGGTGGGGGGCAGCCAAAATTTTTTTTGCTTGGGGCGGCAAAATACCTAGAGCCGGCCCTGATGCCGTGTTTATTTAAAATGCTAAACAAGTATTAAAATCAGTATAGGCATAAACACACACACACACACACATACACACACACACATCAAAAATTTTCTGCAGCTGGTGTTATAGTTGCCAGTCCTTATCGTTGCTCGAGTCAGCCTAGTGGCCAGGTAGACTGAACTAGAGTGGGAGTTGGACCTCCATCAGACACGTCCAATGCTCCATTGTTGATGCAGAATGAACCCAAAGTCTCCTGGCTCCCGCCCATCTTTATAGAAGTTGTCTCTCATGTAAGTCTATGGATTTTGCTGTGTCAACTCGGATTCGTTAATTACAAATTTGCCGTTCTCACAGTCACCTTCCATCAGGGGTGTTTGGATCCTTAGTCACAAACTGGGCCATTCTCACAGTCATCTTCCATCAGTGGTGTTTGGATCCTTAGTCACAAACTGGGTACTGGATGTTTACACAGGGACAAACCTTTCCAAAAACAGCACTGTCCGACTCCAAACCGGACAAATGGCCTGCCTAGAGATGCACCTTAAATAAGTTTTTAAACCAGTTTAGTTAAACCTGAGTGAAAGGCTATGCGGACACTCTTATTTTGGTTTGAACAAGGTTTATTTCAGTTCATCTCAAGTCAATTAGGAATCAGGTTAATCTAAACCGTAGTAAACTGCTTTTAAAATGAAATCAGAGGAGCATCCACACAGGGATTTGCTCTGGTTTAACTAAATTGGTTTAAAACACAGTTTCAGTGAAACTGGTGCAACTATCTGATGTAGACAGGGCGTGAGGCCCTGCCTAGATTCCAAATTGCACTAGTTTAGTTAAGCCAGTGTAAAACCCAATATGGACACACTTATCTTGGTCCAGAGTGGCCTATTTCGGTTTACTTAAGCCACTGAGAAATCTATTTAAGCTAAATCGACATGCACCCCTCTTAGGTCTGTGTTTGTCCCAGTATAACAATTTTGGTCAGAGATATGAATTTCTACCTAAATAGTTCTAGCACTACAAACCATAGTGCGGCTGCATTTAGATCAGTATCAACAGCTCGATGTCTAGTTGGCAGCCGGTATCACGCGGAGTGCCCCAGTGGTCGGTCCTGGGGCCAGTTTTGTTCAACATCTTTATTAATGATCTGGATGATGGGATTAATTGCACCCTCAGCAAGTTCGCAGATGACACTAAGCTGGGGGGAGAGGTAGATACATTGGAGGGTAGGGATAGGGTCCAGAGTGACCTAGACAAATTGGAGGATTGGGCCAAAAGAAATCTGATGAGGTTCAACAAGGACAAATGCAGAGTCCTGCACTTATGAAGGAAGAATCCCAAGCACTGCTACGGGCTGGGGACCGACTGGCTAAGCAGCAGTTCTGCAGAAAAGGACCTGGGGATTACAGTGGATGAGAAGCTGGATATGAGTCAGCAGTGTGCCCTTGTTGCCAAGAAGGCTTACTGCATATTGGGCTGTATTAGTAGGAGCATTGCCAGCAGATCGAGGGAAGTGATTATTCCCCTCTATTCGGTACTGGTGAGGCCACACCTGGAGTATTGCGTCCAGTTTTGGTCCCCCCACTACAGAAAGGATGTGGACAAATTGGAGACAGTCCAGCGGAGGGCAACAAAAATGATTAGGGGGCTGGGGCACATGACTTACTAGGAGAAGCTGAGGGAACTGGGGTTATTTAGTCTGCAGAAGAGAAGAGTGAGGGGGGATTTGATAGCAGCCTTCAACTACCTGAAGCGGGGTTCAAAAGAGGATGGAGCTCGGCTGTTCTCAAGTGGTGGCAGACGACAGAACAAGAAGCAATGTCTCAAGTTGCAGTGGGGGAAGTCTAGGTTGGATATTAGGAAAAACTATTTCACTAGAAGGGTGGGGAAGCACTGGAATGGGTTACCAGGGAGGGTGGTGGAATCTCCATCCTTAGAGGTTTTTAAGGCCTGGCTTGACAAAACACTGCATGGGATGATTTATTTGATGTTGGTCCTGCTTTGAGCAGGGGATTGGACTAGATGACCTCCTGAGGT
>NW_020685510.1:0-2725 GCF_002925995.2 Terrapene triunguis
AGTGGCTGCGGTTCGCTGCTCCAGGCCAATGGGGGGTGCGGGAAGCGGTGGCCAGTACGTCCCTCGGCCCGCGCCGCTTCCAGCAGCTCCCATTGGCCTGGAGTGGCGAACCGCGGCCAGTGGGAGCCGCGATCAGCCGGACCTGCGGACGGGGCAGGTAAACAAACCGGCCCGGCCCGCCAGGGGCTTTCCCTACACAAGCGTTGACCCCTGTTTGAGAAACCCTACTCTAAAGGGAAGAGCCACTGAGAGCCCATTCCTGCTCCAGAGATACATCAGGTTTCCCTATGGGAATTGGATCAATTCTCCCCAAAGACGGGCCTATCCCTCCAGTGAACAATGGGATGAGCCCAGATCTAATGGTCTCAGTGGTTTCAGCAAGAAATTGATGTGGGTTCCCTGTTAAGGTGACTCCAGGGCCCGGCTCCACCAATGTTTGGGGCCAGGTCTCTCCCCCGGGGCCACCTGCCGCCCCTGCGCGCCTCCCCCGAGTGTCCCCCGGTCCCCACTTGCTGCCCCCGCCCAACTTCCACCGGGACCCGGAGCATCCCTGCCTCAAGCCGGTGGGCTGCCCCCTGCAGCTCCACGCTGCAATCTGCTCTGCAATCCCGACATCAACTGCTGCTGCAGGGTCCTAGTGCCCCCGATCACCTAGTGCCAGGGCAGGCTGCCCCAACCCTGACCTTTCCCTTTTCTGGCGGGACCCTCCACTAGCACAGCCCCCCCACCCCTCGCCCGCAGTCACCGCTCCTGCCTCACGCTGGGCAAGGGGCAGCCCCACCCCGCACCCCCAGTGAGGCTACAGTGAGGGGCAGCAGCAGGGGAGGAGGCGCACATGTGATGGCAGCCCCCCACCCCCCGACACCCACAGCAGGGGAGGCGAGGGGGCTTCCTGGACCTGAGAGGGGCCCTAGAAGCAGGTGTAGTGACAGTGGTGCGAGGTGAGTGTGTGCTGCCGGGGGGAAGAGGGGAGCCCTCCCCCGGAGCTCGCTGCTGCTGTTGGGGAGAGGGCTGGGGGGAGTCCTCCTCTCTGGCCTCAGCCCCAGGGCAGCCTGCCTGCACCCCAAACTCTTCATCCCCAGCCCTGCCCCACCCCAGAACCCACACCCCAGCCAGAGCCCTCCCCCCCCCCCCGCACCTCAACCCTCTGCCCTAGCTCTGAGCCGCTCCCACACCCCAAACCCCTCATCACCAGCCCCAGCCCTCATCCCCCATACCCTAACCCTCTGCCCTAGCCCTGAGCTGCTCCCACACCCCAAACCCTTCATTCCAAGCCCCAGCCAGAGCCCTCATCCCAACCCTCTGCCCCAGCCCTGAGCCCCCTCCTGCATCGTGAACCCCTCATCCCCGGCCCCACCCCAGAGCCCTCACCCCTGCACCCCAACCCTCTGCCTGAGCCCCTCCCACACCCCAAACTCCTCATCACCAGCCCCACCCCAGAGCCCTCATATTTTTACATTATTTTTAAAAATATATATTGGCTTACAAGGCAGGTGCGGTGGGTCGGGACTATGGACCTGTTCTGGGCACCACCAAAAATTATACAAACTGCCGCCCCTGGGGACTCTCCACCCATCCCAGAATTCAGGGGGCAGCCATGATTCTGCCCCACATCCTGCACACCCAGCCTGCAGGATGACATTTAAAGACACCCAATGTTTATTTTGTCTCTTGGGACAGCTGCATCTGATTGCAATGTCACTGAGGTATCAACACCAGGGTGAGAAGACAGAGAACACAAGTGCATTCCACTGGTCAGGATGTGGTACACATCTCCCTCTGTGCCCAGTCCACAGAGGAGATGAGTCTGTTTCAGCTATCAGCTTTAGTGACTCACTCCTTCAGCTCTGAAGGTCCCCTGATGTTGGCCAAGATAGTATCTCACACAAAGATATAGCATGACATGAGAACCCTCCACTAACTGGCCATTGTTGCATCATCAACATGCGAAGATTAGAATATACATGGAGATATACCTATTTCATAGAACTGGAAGGGACCTTGAAGGTCATCAAGTCCAGTCCCCTACCTTCACTAGCAGGACCAAGTATTGTCCCTGACAGTCGCCAATCCCTAAATGGCCGCCTCAAGGATTGAACTCACAACCCTGGGTTTAGCAGGCCAATGCTCAAACCACTGAGCTATCCCTCCCCCCAATTAAGATTAAGAAAGGGCAAACCAATGCCTCACTAAGCTACAGAACTATCCCCAATGGGAATCAAATCTTTAAAATTTGAAAAGGTTTAATTTTTCTCCCTTATGTTTCATTTTCTTAGTACTTTGTGTTCTTGGATGGAAGCCAAAGTGTTGAAATTCCATGAGAAATACTGTTTGCACAAAATTTCCAATCCAGTTTTTCAGACTAAAGTGGTCTGGAGAGTTCAGATAAGGATCCAGAAATTTGAAGGACTTCTCCAAACTCCATCTCTGAACTTTCTGAAGTCCACCCATCACTGGGGACACAAACACTGTCCTTCCATCAGGATAAGCATGCCTCATTTGCCAATGCACCACTAATAGAGACACAAACAAAATGATGCAACATCTCAACTCCATTATTTCATCCTTCAGGACAAAATACAGATGGGCGCTGAGCTGTCCATGTGGGAGTTGAAACCATCCTTCCACTCTGGGACAGTAGGTACATCTGCATTGAGAACCCTCTGAGAGAAGAACACTCTTGTGGAGTAGAAATGAAAGGGACATCCATTCCCACCCTTTCTTT
>NW_020685511.1:0-647 GCF_002925995.2 Terrapene triunguis
GCTCTCTCTCGCCCTTTGATTGTTTAAGCCAGGGGTGGGCAAACTACGGCCCGCAGGACCGTCCTGCCCACCCCCAAGCTCCTGGCCCGGGAGGCTAGCCCCCGGCCCCTCCCCTGCTGTCCCCCCTCCCCCGCAGCCTCAGCTCGCTCGCTCTGCCGCCGGCGCAATGGTCTGGGCGGCGGGGCTGTGAGCTCCTGGGGCAGCGCAGCTACAGAGCCCGGCCTGACCCGGTCTGTGCTGCGCAGTGGCGGCAGCGCCCAGCTCCCCGCCAGCCACCGGTGCTCCAGGCAGTGCGGTAAGGGGGCAGGGGGCAGGGAGGGTTGGATAGAGGGCAGGGGAGTTCGGGGTGGTGGTCAGGGGGCGGGTGTGTGGATCGTGGTTGGGGGGTAAATGGGGTTGAATGGGGGCCAGGGTCCCCAGGGGGCAGTCAGGAAGGAGGGGGCAGGGGTTCTGGGGGCAGTCAGGGGACAGGGAGAAGGGGTGGTTGGATGGGACAGGAGGGGGGACCACCAGGAATGAGAGGTGGGGTTGGATGGGGCTGCAAGGGTCTGGGGGCAGTCAGGGAACAGGGAGCGGGGGTGGATGGGCAGAGGTCCTGTCAGGAAACGGGGGCGGGTTGGATGGGGCAGGAGTCCTGGGGGGGGGGG
>NW_020685511.1:747-2968 GCF_002925995.2 Terrapene triunguis
GGGTTGGATGGGGCAGGAGTCCTGGGGGGGGGGCAGATAGGAGGTGGGGGCCGGGCCACGGCCCCCTCCCCTAATCAGCCCTCCATACAATTTACGAAACCCGATAGCCCTTGCTAAAGAAAACCTAAAGGATGCTCAGGAAGAGCAAAAGGCCTGGTATGATAAACATTCCAGAGAACGGTCCTTCAAAGTAGAAGACCAAGTCATGGTCTTAAAGGCGCTCCAGCCCATAAAATGGAAGCGTCGTGGGAAGGACCATTCATGGTCCAGGAGCGCCTAGGAGCTGTTAACTATCTCATAGCCTCCCCCACCTCCAACATAAAGCCTAAGGTATACCATGTTAATTCTCTTAAGCCCTTTTATTCCAGAGAATTAAACGTTTGCCAGTTTACAGCCCAGGAAACAGATGACGCGGAGTGGCCCGAAGGTGTCTACTACGAAGGAAAAAGGAATGGTGGCGTGGAAGAGGTGAACCTCTCCACGACCCTTGGACGTCTGCAGCGACAGCAGATCAAGGAGCTGTGCACAAGCTTTGCACCAATTTTCTCCGCCACTCCAGGACGGACCGAACGGGCATACTGCTTCATTGACACAGGTAATGCTCACCCAATTAGAACCCCACCCTACCGGGAGTCACCTCATGCCCAAACTGCTATACAAAGTGAGATCCAGGACATGCTACAGATGGGTATTAATCCGCCCCTCTAACAGTGCATGGGCATCTCCAGTGGTTCTAGTTCCCAAACCAGATGGGGAAATACGCTTTTGCGTGGACTACCGTAAGCTAAATGCTGTAACTCGTCCTGACAACTATCCAATGCCACGCACAGATGAGCTATTGGAGAAATTGGGACATGCCCAATTCATCTCTACTTTAGACTTAACCAAATGGTACTGGCAAGTACCACTAGATGAACCCGCTAAGGAAAGGTCAGCCTTTGTCACCCAGGCAGGGGTGTATGAATTCAATGTACTCCCTTTCGGGATGCGAAATGCACCCGCCACCTTCCAAAGACTTGTAGATGGTCTCCTAGCGGGCTTGGGAGAATCTGCAGTTGCCTACCTCGATGATGTGGCCATTTTTTCTGATTCATGGACAGAACACCTGGAGCACCTGGAAAAAGTCTTCGAGCGCATCTGGCAGGCAGGACTAACTGTTAAGGCTAAAAAGTGTCAAATAGGCCACAACAAAGTGACTTACCTGGGGCACCAGGTGGGTCAAGGAACTATAAATCCCCTACAGGCCAAAGTGGATGCTATCCAAAAGTGGCCGGTTCCAAAGTCAAAGAAACAGGTCCAATCCTTCTTAGGCTTGGCCGGATATTATAGGCGATTTGTACCACACTACAGCCAAATCGCCGCCCCACTGACAGACCTAACCAGAAAGAAACAGCCAAATGCAGTTCAGTGGACTGATGAGTGTCAAAAGGCCTTTAACCAGCTTAAGGCGACACTCATGTCTGACCCTGTGCTAAGGGCCCCAGACTTTGACAAACCGTTCCTAGTAACCACAGATGCGTCCGAGCGGGGCGTGGGAGCAGTTTTAATGCAGGAAGGACCGGATCAAGAATTCCATCCTGTCGTGTTTCTCAGCAAGAAACTGTCTGAGAGGGAAAGCCACTGGTCAATCAGCGAAAAGGAATGCTACGCCATTGTGTACGCGCTGGAAAAGCTACGCCCATATGTTTGGGGATGGCGTTTCCAACTACAAACAGACCATGCTGCGCTACAGTGACTTCATACTGCCAAGGGGAATAACAAAAAACTTCTTCGGTGGAGTTTAGCTCTCCAAGATTTTGATTTTGAAATACAACACATTTCAGGGGCTTCTAACAAAGTGGCTGATGCAGTCTCCCGGGAAAGTTTCCCAGAATCAACTGGTTAAAAATTGTTCTTGGAATGTGGAACATATTGTTAGTTTTTATATAATCAGTAGTATGTCTAAAGGTGCATGTGTCTTATTAACTCTGTTTTCTCCTAGAGCTCCAGGAAGAAATCACAGCCAGTGTGGAACCGGACGTCCAACACTATCTGTGATTTGGGGGGCGTGTCATAACTATAAAGGGAAGGGTAACAGCTCTCCTGTGTACAGTACTGTAAAATCCCTCCTGGCCAGAGACTCCAAAATCCTTTTACCTGTAAAGGGTTAAGAAGCTCAGGTAACCTGGCTGACACCTGACCCAAAGGACCAATAAGGGGACAAGATACTTTCAAATCTTGG